>NW_026518878.1:0-11073 GCF_947347685.1 Pleuronectes platessa | reverse complement strand
GAAGGCCTTGAGTATGAAGATCAGAATCTGATGGTCAAAGGGTCAAAGGTCGCGATGACCCTCATAAAACAGGATTTTTTTAACCTTTAACCTGAACGCAACTTCTAGGGATTTTGTTTAACTTCAGTACAAATATTGATCCGATTTGATTTTGCTGGTCAAAGGTCAAGGTCCTGTTTGCGTGACGGTGAAACAAAAAGTGCATATGCTGAAAATGCACTGGCTGGCATGTTAACTCTACTTGTTTATGTGTGTTATCCAGCTCCTTTCAGTGCTCTCTGTTTGCAGCAACGCGTACATAAGTCCGAGCCTGTCATAACTGTTTACATGTATGTACGTGTCATTGTGTAAGAGGACGCTGCGGGGACGATGGTTTTGTAAAGAGCTTGTCTCTCTACAACACCACTGACCTTTTGCTTTGTTTGTCAGAACTCTGTTTAGTGAAAGCCGCAGCAACATGCATTGTGTCTTGTCTTTCCAATAACGACAACTTGAAATGAGGTCGAATTGACATCGGGGAGGAGCGCGTGCACAAACACACACACATGTGAAAACACAAGGAAAAACATAATAAGTGTAGGTATGCATACAGACACACACACACACACACACACACAAACACACACAACACAGTACTGTTAATCTATTTTTTCCCTCTCCTCTCAGCTGTCTCTGCCTCCCGCCTCTTACACTGTGCCTCTAAGACCTTTGTCTTCCCTGTCTCCTTCTCTTCCCATCATTACTCTCCCTCCTCTATACTTTTTGCCATCCTCTCCCCCCCCACCCTCTCTTGTCTCTCCATCTCCTTGCCTCCGTTTTTCTCTCTCTTCCCTGGAGGGTCTGTCTCCACCGCTGGGATCAGGGGGGCCAGCCACTCAATATCTCCCACCTTGTCATGCCGTGAGGAGGCCACCACCCGGGCTTTGTTGTGTTGACACATTGATCCTCTCTACCATGCCACGAAGATTTGGGAGTGTGTGGATAGCCAGCCCGTCTCTCTGTGTGTGTGTGTGTGTGTGTGTGTACATATGTCCACAAATCAATGGTGCTTGTTGTTTGATGAGTGTGTGTGTGTCTGTGTTTGTGTGTGTTTTGTTCAGTGTGTAGTACAGTATATTAAATCTCTTTTGTTGCTGTTCTTGTGAGAACCGGTTTTGAACTTTAGTCGTGAGGACTGTGGATATTCTTTCCAAGACACTTTATGTTGAAAGACTTAAACCTGAAAAAAGCAAAGTTTTTATCCATGTTTAACTGGAGCGTTGTCAGTCTCAGCTGTCAATCATGATGTTTAACAGCCATTTTTAAAACATCAAAAACACTTTTTTAAACCAAACATTCGGGAAAAAGACTTGGACGAACACAAGTATGATTAAAACTCCACAAAATGACCGAAATCTTCTTTATCTGATATGAACTTTGACTTTTTAATTTGGGTCCATGTCTCATCTATTAACATGGACAAGTGGGGGGATCAACAGGTGTTTAGTACACGTGCTGAACTGGAGCAAGGACTTATGGGTAAGGGATCAGGGTGTTAACACTTGCATTAGAATCAGAGTTAAGTTCGACTCCATGACACGAGACGTCTGGCTTCACGTCGTCCATCTTTATATTCAGCCACTGGATCCCTGTTGACTGTAAATCACCATCGCACACTGAGCTCGTACAGCTGAACACATTGTTAAGTTGCCGACTCGCTCCACACTCACATACTGAATATGTCACACAATTGATGGGCTGCATCTCTCCGGTTAACAGGCGCACTTCATCTGACTTTATGACTTTGATGAACCATGCGTTGTGTG
The DNA here is from genome assembly GCF_947347685.1 of Pleuronectes platessa. Classification (NCBI taxonomy): domain Eukaryota; kingdom Metazoa; phylum Chordata; class Actinopteri; order Pleuronectiformes; family Pleuronectidae; genus Pleuronectes; species Pleuronectes platessa. Next base: position 9,268 of record NW_026518878.1, on the reverse strand, counting down.
TGTGTCACGCAGTCAGTCGTTGTCGCTGCATGCTAACGTCACCGAGGTGAAACAACCAATCACGACTGAGCACGTCTTCGTTGCAGTTTGAAAAGAATCAGGAAGGTCAGAGAGTTTATCTTTGTCTAATTTTTATTTATAAGTGCATAAATATTACATGTGGTGCATTGTAGCAGAGTTAGCCTGAGGCTTAGTTTCCTCTGCGGTCCCCCGGCACATCACAACTAAAACCTCGGCACATTGACGGAACAGCACCGAGCAAACAAGACAAACAAGACTTTATCGTGAAATAAAGAAAACACAAAGATTCCTCAGATTCAGGCGCTTATTCACTAATGAAAACACACAGTGATGATGATTAATAAATTCTATATCTGCCAACAGATCCTCCTCAATCAAACACCCTGGACCTTTAAAGCTGCTGATTATTTCTTTCTGCTGATTTTTTCACTTGAGCCGAAAGACAAATGGGTTCCAGAGCAATTTCTCAGAGATTTACTTTTTTCTACAAAGATATTCTTGTGGAGTCAGGTTATATAGAGGAGGCCAGACCCTTTATACTTTATACATGAGACGAGACTCAGGGCTCAGAGAAGTTTCTCAAAGCTCAGAAGGCTCTCAGCATCCATATCTTCACTTGAGACCTGTGCAGACTGTAGCCTGTCTCTCGCCCTCAGCTGGGATATGCTCCAGCTCCCCCCTGGGACCCTCAAAAGGCAATAAAAGGGGATAAAAACATTTAATATTTATATTATCAGACGGGATAATTGAAATAAAATCCCCAACATCTCAGCATATATCTCGTAGCATTCTGCAGAGTAGAAAACATCTCGGTTAGACTTCCAACAAGAAGGTTTTATCCACGGCACCATCAGCGTCTCAGTGTTTCTCTTTCTGTTTCCGTCTGATTAGCATCCTGTTTGATCTGGGATGAGGGTGAAGGAGGGGGGTGGGGGGGAGGGGGGGGTGAAGCTTAAAGTTAAAGTAAAGTGGGGCCGCCTCCTGCAGAGCATTTATAAGAGTGCCATCCCCGGGTGCTGACGGCAGCGGGACTTGTGCGCTGACAGTGAATCATCGCACACTGGGAAGCCGCTGTCACTTTTCTATACAAATGTATTTGTGATTTTTTTTTTTTCAATCACAAGTGCAACTGTGCGAACACAACGCACTTCATCAGGTCGGCCTGTCAGCGCGAGTGTGCTTAGAAGTGTAGTCGGACTTCCAGTGTGTGTGTGTGTGTTTTTTTTGGGGGGTGTGTACTTTGAACAGTGGGTCCCCAGACTGTTAATTTAAGATACTGGCTGTGCAAGAGTGAAGGGAGCTCCACCGGGGGGGGAATGAGAGAGGAGCGTGTGTCTGGACTCGTATAACAGGGTAACTACTCCCTCCCCATCCCATCAGACCCCATCCTCCACTCCACCAAGCCCCCCCCCCCGTCCCTCGGAGAAATCCAAGGGCCCAGTGTCTGGCCAGTTCCCCGCCTGCTCTCCCAGCTGGGATCCAACCTCATGCGTTGGCAATCTGAGCCGGAGCGAGCAGATAAGGGCACAAAAGGGACAGTTTCCCCTTCTCCCTCGCCCAGTGTCCCTTTCCACCGACTTTGAACGAGATTAAACTTTCTGTCAGAAAGGGTAAAGGCGAGATACACGACTGGGAGAGAGAAGAAGAAGAGGAAGAAAAACAGGGAGGGGGGGGTGCCGCCGAGCGAGTAATCAATGGCTTCGAATGCGACTGTGGGTGAGATGAGTCAGTAGAGTGTGTGCACAAAAGACATGAAGGCCACAGAGTCAATACACGCTGGCTGCAGCTAAGCCGGTTGTGTGAACACTGACGGAGCAGTTGTCCCTGCCTGCTGAAAGCACACCGGGGGGGTGGGGGGGGGAGCGTGGGTTAGAATGTGAACTCTGTCACTGCTCCTCATTGGTTTGTACTTCACTGTGCAGCACTTGAAAATAAAAAAAAAATAAACTTCAGCCGCCAGAGGATTTGTCAACAGAAAACAAAAGGACGGTTATGTCACAGCTCCTTCAAATATGGCCGACAAATGAGTCCTTTTCATTCCGGGGTGGATTCTTCCCAGCAGAAACCAATCCCAGAATTCATTGCGATCTGATGATGAACCCGCTTTAACCGGTATTATAAGAAGAAGAAACTCAAATGTTCAGAGCTGTCTGAAATTGGGGATTTCTTTGGATTTGACGGTTGTTGGAAACATTTTGTATGATTACCTCACAAGTCAACAAAGTATATGATAGGATCTGATAGTTTTTACACATTTTAATGAAGAATTCTTAAATGTCATATCTTTAATGTAAAAGGAGAATAAATGCTCTGATTCATCTGTAGTAAAAATGACATGTACTGAGCGCGGTTCACTTGAGGAAGCAGACAAGTTGATTTCTTAACAAACTATAAAAGGGGGTTCACTGATATATTCATATATAAATTCCACTAGAGTCTGTGCTTTGTGTATTGTACAAGCCCGGTAGTGTGGCTTTGGCAAACACATGCTTTAATTCACTGAGGTTCTGCTGCACGCTGTTAAATATTAAATGAAAAGTACTGGGAGGCGTTCCACGTTGAATTACATATCATCCACAAAGCGCCAAAAAAACAAACATGACAAAGTGGGAAGATATAAGAGGGTATTTTTTAATTTTTCATACCTGCTGCGGCATAACTCTGCCTCGCTAGGCAAATACCCAGACCGATTTATGTTATATTCAGGGACCCACACACACAAACACACACAGACACACACATCCACAAATTCCCAAACACCTCCTCTGTCCTCTCAAGGTCATTTCAAATCAGCTCTTTCTTTTCCCCTCTGCCTCTCTTTTTCTCGCCTTCATTTTCAGAAATTAACCACACATCACTTTGCATTACTTCTCTTCTCAGGGAGAGCATTGAAGATGGTTCACGCTGCTTTAGCCAGGGCGTTGTTTTTCTTTGTTGTTGTCGTCTTTTTTTCTCTCCCGCCCCGGTTGGTATTTAATGTGGAGCTCCAGCGGCACGGCTTCAAGGTCGCGGGTTGATGTTTGTGCACGGTTTGGATTTTCTGGCCTGATTCACAGCCACAAGCTCGAGCTGTCCATTTTGTTCCTCTGTCACTCTCACTGTGACTGGAGTGTCAGGTTTACCCTTCGTTGTGTGTAGCCGAGCTCTGCCCTCTCCAGCTGAGTGTGCATCTGTCCTCTACACTTTCAGCACAACTTCTTCTGACTCTGTGTGTGTGTGTGTGTGTGTGTGTCTCTGTGTGTGTGTGTGTGTGTGTGCGTGACCTCGTCCTCTGTGCTCTACATGTACAAAGTACAGTCATGCAGGATGCTGGCTCAGTAGGGATGCGGCCGCAGGCTTTCAGTGCCATGCATTGTCATTGTCAAGATTTTCCTGAGTGGGTGTGTACACAAGCAAGCCACACACACACACACACACACACACACACACACACACACACACACACACACACACACACGCACACGATAACCCACCATACAAGTGTAATTTGGAGTTCTTGAGGCTGACTCTTCCTCTTTACTTCTGCTGACAGAATGTTGACCCTCTCTCCACTACCACTCTTTTTTCTTCACACCTTTGTGCTTTCACAGAACCGGAGACATGATGTGTTGGTGAGAGTTCACCACAATCTGACAACTCACAGCGGCAGGATTAAAACACAACCTGCGGGGGAACTGTCATTCCTTCTCCTGCAGACTTTAGTCAAGACACAGACATCGAGATATTTTCTTCCTCCAAAATGCAATCATTGCCAACTCTTGTTTTTCAATGATAATGCTCAATGGCATAAAAGGTGACAGTGCAGGGGAATGTGAATATCATATTTGTAAAGATAAACCTGACACGCTCTGTCTCAATATAATATAAGATCTCTGTGGAATCTAGGTAAAACAAGGCTGTTATTGTACATCTGATTCCTCCCCAGTTTTGTTAGTAACTTACCATTAAATCTAATTAAAGTGTAAATAATTAAACAAATAACTAAACAATAAACTGGTTTTAAGGTCAGTCCCATAAACTTTGATTAGAAATGGATGACGTGTCTTTACTGCCAACCCTCTGTACAACACTGAAGTTTAAATATAAAATATTTATATCAATACATTGATCAAAACAAACACGTGAGCATACATCAGTGTGATAAGAATTTCAAATCCATCAAAAGTTATTCCTCACAAACTTTGACTTTTTCACTTTCATCTGCTAACATGGGCCTATTTGACAACCAGCCTCCAGGGGGCGCTCAGGGGCCTTCACTTGCAAATAGAGCAAACATACAATTGTTATTAAACTAGATGCAACAAGAAAAGGACCCGACTCAAGCTTGTTCTGTTAAGGCTCATGCGTTTATTCGAGAGTCCACCTGCCATAGAAAACATCTCCCATCACTGAAGCAGCTTCCATCACGAAATCGTCCTTAGAGGATTCCGTGGTTTGTGGCCTCCTGACGTCTCTGGTTGACTCTCAAGCTTCATGCGGTCTGAGAACAGATCTCATCTGCCCTCAGTGACCCTGGAGTTCTCAGGCAGGGCGCCAGCAGACCCCCCCCACCTCCACGTCCTTCAGTCTTTAAAGCCCCCCGCCCTAAGGATCCATGTATTCATCGTATCGTGTTATAATAATCCCCACATCTTAAGATGCTAGAATCCCTGAACCATCGTGGTTTATTACTTTATGAAGTGATTTCTCTCCTCATATACTTATGTAGGTTGATCACACATTTACTCACCCACTTTTATATCAGCCATCACTCTTTGGAAAGTGTCTGAAGACAAAGGCGCGTCTCGGGCTCTAAAAGCCGGAACAATTATAACAGAGAGCGGCACCGGTACTTTAATCTTTTGCTTATAAGCGACGGTTATTGTTGTTGTCGTTAAATATATTTATGTTTTCGTAGAGTGTAAATTTTGGGGGGGAAATAAACTCCGAAGTGGGAGTGAGTGCCAACCTCTTGTCTGGAAACACATTTCCATGGAAATACAATTCCGTCCCCGTACTCACCACGGCGCAATAACTTGAGCAGATTTGTTTTGACATGATTTATAGTTTCATTTATATTCCATCAAAAGATGCCTTTAGGTCACATCTTCTCGATGCACTGTGCTGAGACCCGGCCGCCCGCTCCTCCCTCGTCCTCGCCGGCTTTGTGCATCTTATCGTTTCTTCTGGATTTCTTCATCCTCCCTCACTTCTCTCGATGCAGGAGCGTTGAAATGGAGAGCAATGAAGAGAAGAAGCCTTTTAAAGGACAGGTAGAGGGGGAAGGGAGGAGTCCTGTGTTTCAACTGCAGCGCTCAAAAGGAATCAACAAGCTCCCTCAGCGGGGGGGGGAGATAAGACGGGTAATACACAACAGTAATGTGTCAGCATCACTTTGCATCTTAACACAACCTCTGCACTTGTTTCCCATAAACATCACGGCCCTTTTCAATATTTGATGATATTGGCAGGTTTCTTTTCTTCATTCTTCAGTCAAAGGGAGAAGGAAAAGAAAAGAAGTCAGAAGAAGAAGAAAGTGTTTTCTCAGCGGGCGGAGTGATATTTAGAATTGTGATGATCTTTCAAGGTCACGGTTTTATATCTCGTGATTTTCCTCCAGTCGGTTGCATCGTTTGGCTTCTCTCTACATTCCAGGCTTGTTACCTATCAAAAATTCTTTCTCATTTTGGTCGTGAATATTCTTTTTGCGTTCGACTTTTAAAGAATAATTTTGTCATCTTTCTCTATTCATTAAATACGAGGATTGCTCCCTTTTTTAAAATTGTTTTTTCTTTTTCTCAATTAAGTCCAAGAACAAATAGAAAACACTTCTCACTGATTATAATTGAATAATTGATTGAGGCAGGGATTTTGATTTCAGAACAAACTCTTTCAAATCAAGCAAAATCATTACTTTTATGAACACTGGCACAATGTTGTACTAACACAATATTCAGAAAAGACTTTCCCTTGAGACTGGAACAACACTTTTTTTTTAATCTATTAATGTTTTCCACCACATTCATTCCCATTCTATCCTTTGTCTAATCGTGGTGTTTGTTTAATGACACAGAGCTGACACGGCCCGGGGCACAGTCCTCATAAGTTACATATAAGTCTGATAACACTGTGCTGGTGTGAACACCCGCAAAATTTAATCAACTCTGTGTATTCTTCTGTCAGTGCCTTGCTCATGCACACACGTGCACCAAACCGAACCCTCCTCTTCCTCCCTTTCATGTCCTTTTGTCTTGTGTGCCCTGCTTCCACACTTTCATTTCATTTTAATATAGTTTACACATCCGTGTGTCAGCCTCAATCCTTCCTGACCTTGGTGCGTCCCTCTCCGCTGTGTAGAAGAGCCCTCAGTGTCTTCAGGCCCTCGAGGACAGCAAACAGTCAGAACCTTGCCCATCATGACTTTACACAGCTAATGCAATAACGCTGTGGAGGGAGTGTGGCAGCGAGCCCACTGCAGGCGACAGGGGTCCTATCTCTGCGCGGAACTATTTGTGCTTATGTATGCATTTGTAATGTGTGTGATTGTGCACCTGCACGTTTATAGGGGCTGGAGTTTGTGTGTGTGTGTTTGAGGTTTTAATGAAGCACTCTTAACTCCCCCAGGCAGGGGCGACTCAGGGGCAAGGCTACCAGAGTTTGCACGAGTACACAAAAGATTGCCTCAGTGTTGAAACAAAGCGTGCACACATCACTTTCTACTCGTCCAATCCTATTCCCATAATCCCTGTTTTATTGGACCGCTCGATACCTCGTGTGGGGGTTGAGACGCTCCCACAGCTCACCTGCACTTGCACATGCACGTCCTGACTCTCCGAGGCTCGATTGATGGATGTGAAGCTGATATTTCAGAGTGGAGATCGATATACGCCTCTTGTCTCACTTCGGAACGGCGTTGAATCGTTATCTTGATCAAAGAGAGAGAACCGTGGCTCGAGCACATATTGATACACAGAACGCCGCCGTGTCTCTGTTTTCTCACATCAAACATATATTGTATCTGCATGTATCGGAGTGCTGTAAAACACATGACAGCCCTTTGGAGTGCACTGAAGCTGCTCATCAGGTTTTATAATAACCTCTCCTGTGAGTTGGGGTTTTAATGCTTTTAATGCTTAGTGCTGAAATGTTTAGTAGATTCATCAGTGATTGACACAAAATGATTATTTCTATGTCAGGTTGTTTGGATTATGGATTTAATTATAAAATTTATAGAGTTAATGGTGACATGTAAGTGAAGGCAAATCATCTGGATGGCCCCCTGGTGGCTGGCTGCAGTACAGGTCATACACCCTGCCTCCTCCGGGTTATTTGATGGGACATGGACCAAACCCAAAAGTCAGAGTTCACGTTAAATTGATATTACTCAAAGATAAAGATGGCTCCTGTCGTTTCCGGTTGTTCTTATCACGGTGATGGTTCAAATGTTAATTGTGGTCATTAAATTTGGTTTTAATAAGTTAATTTGATGCTGTAAAAAAGGTTTGAAACCTCAGATGTGATTGGTCCAAGGACTTTCCCCATCACTCCTCCTCCAGTTTCACTCTTCACAGATTTTATGGGCCAAATAATTCAGCAACTAACAAAAAAATTACGAGAGCATAATAAAGAAAATAATCATAATATGGCTGTATACATGTCATGTCAAGCTCGGCCAGCAATTATGGGCTGTTACCATATAAATCCTGATGAGGAGGGTGGTGACTGGATGGCTACATTGATTTGCCCGGATTAAATGCACATTTTACAATTTAAATATGGCTATTCTGTCATATTTTACTTTTCATTACACCAATTGACAGCATAAAAGTACTTAATACATCTTTTCCAATGGTTTTATAGTGCACGTGAATGGCGGGTTATCATTAAACCTTGATATGGAGGCATTCATGAGTCCGGCAATTAATTAGCAAAAGTATAAAGTTACAAGAACAAAAGCAGTAAAAAAATGCGTTGATCCAATCGTCCCTTGGCTCGGCCTCCCGGCTCCAGATTTACGTGATCGTGAGTGTTTGTCACCGCCCCCGGCTTCTATTGATTTCCGTTGGCAGCTCCCGGTTTGCATTTTTATGATCAAGTTGTCAAACAGTCCCAGTCCCACTTTGACTTTGAGGACAGCTTAACCAAAGCTGTCATGCAAATTAGACTAAAATATGGACAAACTGTCTTTGAGGTGATTGGAGGCAGAGCGCAGCAAAGAGAGTGCCAACGAGAGAACGCGAGCGGGAAGGGATCAAAGCGGCACCGCTCCACGGGCTGAATACCAATGGGTGGACATTATGCCAGATACAGGACGGGTTTGTTCCCCCCGCTTATATCACATTGTGGGGACCAAAAATCTGGTAGTGATCTTCTGTGGCTGCAAAAGTGATCCGGGCAACTGTTGGTCCGGTCTTGGTTTTGGCCAATGGTTTTGACCAGCAGGAGCGTTACAAGGGACTTTAGGGTCCCCAGACAAAGGGCCCCTGGGAGGGGGGGACACCAAGACACTTAGCCACATGATTCCAATCTACAAACTTCCTAACAAAGTACATTCTGTCTTTACACATAAACAATAGTAAAGTAAAGTTTAATTGAAAACCCCCACCAGCGTCATACACATGCATTTTGATGTATTTATCTGAATGTTCACGGCGTGGAACCTATAGAGCCGTTTCTGATCATGTAGTCATGAACGTCTCTTGTATTTATAGCCGATCATAGAATTAAAAGGACTTCTTACAGAGTTATCATTGCTGTGGACTAATGAACACAGTCGTTTTTTGGGGGTAGGAGCCCTCTCCTATCAGGGCCCCCCCGGCTATTGCCTGCTTTGCTTACCCTGCTGCAACCTCCCCTGTGGATAAGAAATAACTGTATTCAACAGAGAGTTCCCAGAGGAGCAGATTGGCAGCTTCTTCTGTTTTTCTCTCCGCGTTTGAATGTCTCCATGTGTGCGAGAGCTGTGTTTCCCCTCATTACGGATGAATCCTAATCAAACGCTGCCGAGGATCTGACCACCTGCGCCCAGTTGTTCGCCAGCCGCTGCGTCAATTGCGCGTCTGTCTGCCAGCGTCTCTTAAAAAGAAATAATTTCATCAAGTGCAATTCTGGTTTGTGCTTATTCTATAATTTAACAGCCACTTTTATCCGGAGTGATTTACAAAACAGAGTGCCCTCGCAAACACACTGCGAGTGCAGCTTTGGCAACAAACCGAATCAAATCTCTTCACCGACTCCGCTGCTGAAATTATCCCTTATTCATCCGTTT
>NW_026518877.1:0-87000 GCF_947347685.1 Pleuronectes platessa | reverse complement strand
GTGCACTGCAGGAGATGTGCGCAGCAGGAGATGTGCACCGCAGGAGATGTACACCGCAGGAGATGTGCGCAGCAGGAGATGTGCACCGCAGGAGATTTGTACGCAGGAGATGTGCGCAGCAGGAGATGTGCACCGCAGGAGATGTGCGCAGCAGGAGATGTGCACCGCAGGAGATGTGCGCAGCAGGAGATGTTCACCGCAAGAGATGTGCGCTGCAAGAAATGTGCGCCACAGGAGATGTGCACCGCAGGAGATGTGCGCAGCAGGAGATGTGCACCGCAAGAGATGTGCGCCGCAAGAGATGTGCGCCACAGGAGATGTGCGCCGCAGGAGATGTGCGCAGCAGGGTGTGTGCACACGTTTTTTTTATTAATTTGATTTAATAATATTTTTTTGTAAATAAATGTTTCATTTATGTGCACCGCAGGGTGTGCGCCGCAAGAGATGTGCACCGCCGGAGATGTGCGCATTAGGAGATGTGCACCGCAGGAGATGTGCGCAGCAGGAGATGTATGCCGCAGGAGACGTGCGCAGCAGGAGATGTGCGCCGCAGGCGATATGCGCAGCAGGAGATGTGTGCCGCAGTTTTTTTATTAATTTGATTTGATTTTTTTCTTTTTTTGTAAATAACTGTTTTATTTATGTGCAACGCATAGTTCGCAACGCAGGATGTGCGCCGCAAGAGATATGCACCGCAGGAGATGTGCGCAACAGGAGATGTGCACCACAGGAGATGTGCGCTGCAGGATTTGTGCGCACAGTTTTTTTATTAATTTGAGTTAATTATTATTATTTTTTTGTAAATAAATGTTTCATTTATGTGCACCGCAGGGTGCGTGCCGCAAGAGATGTGCACCGCCGGAGATGTGCGCAACTGGAGATGTACATAGCAGGAGATGTGCGCCGCAGGAGATATGCGCAGCAGGAGATGTGTGCCGCAGTTTTTTTATTAATTTGATTTGATTTTTTGATTTTTTTATAAATAAATGTTTCATTTATGTGCAACGCAGGGTGTGCGCCGCAGGATGTGCGCCGCAAGAGATGTGCACCGCAGGAGATGTGCGCAGCAAGAGATGTGCGCCGCAGGAGATGTGCGGCGCAAGAGATGTGCACGCAGGAGATGTGCGCAGCAGGAGATGTGCACCGCAGGAGATGTGCGCAGCAGGAGATGTGCACCGCAGGAGAAATGCGCAGCAGGAGATGTGCACCGCAAGAGATGTGCGCCGCAAGAGATGTGCGCCACAGGAGATGTGCGCCGCAGGAGATGTGCGCAGCAGGGTGTGTGCACACGTTTTTTTTATTAATTTGATTTAATAATATTTTTTTGTAAATAAATGTTTCATTTATGTACACCGCAGGGTGTGCGCCGCAAGAGATGTGCACCGCCGGAGATGTGCGCATTAGGAGATGTGCACCGCAGGAGATGTGCGCAGCAGGAGATGTGTGCCGCAGGAGACGTGCGCAGCAGGAGATGTGCACCACTTGGGATATTCACTGCAGGAGATGTGCGCTGCAGGAGATGTGCATGCAGGAGATGTGAGCCGCAGGAGACGTACATAGCAGGAGATGTGCGCCACAGGCGATATGCGCAGCAGGAGATGTGTGCCGCAGTTTTTTTATTAATTTGATTTGATTTTTTTCTTTTTTTGTAAATAACTGTTTTATTTATGTGCAACGCATAGTTCGCAACGCAGGATGTGCGCCGCAAGAGATATGCACCGCAGGAGATGTGCGCAACAGGAGATGTGCACCACAGGAGATGTGCGCAGCAGGAGATGTGCACCGCAGGAGATGTGCACGCAGGAGATTAGCACGCAGGAGATGTGCGCTGCAGGATTTGTGCGCACAGTTTTTTTATTAATTTGAGTTAATTATTATTATTTTTTTGTAAATAAATGTTTCATTTATGTGCACCGCAGGGTGCGCGCCGCAAGAGATGTGCACCACCGGAGATGTGCGCCACTGGAGATGTGCATCGCAGGATATGTGCGCCGCAGGAGATGTGCATGCAGGAGATGTGAGCCGCAGGAGATGTACATAGCAGGAGATGTGCGCCGCAGGCGATATGCGCAGCAGGAGATGTGTGCCGCAGGAGAAGTGCACCGCAGGAGATGTGCGCCGCAGGAGATGTGTGCAGCAGGAGATGTGCGCCGCAGGAGAAGTGCACCGCAGGAGATGTGCGCCGCAGGAGATGTGCACCGCAGGAGATGTGCGCAGCAGGAGATTGGCACGCAGGAGATTTGCGCCGCAGGATGTGTGCGCACAGTTTTTTTATTAATTTGAGTTCATTATTATAATTTTTTTGTAAATAAATGTTTCATTTATGTGCAACGAAGGGTGTGCGCCGCAGGATGTGCGCCGCAAGAGATTTGCACCGCCGGAGATGTGGGCAGCAGGAGATGTGCACCGCAGGAGATGTACAACGCAGGAGATGTGCGCAGCAGGAGATGTGCACCGCAGGAGATGTGTACGCAGGAGATATGCGCCGCAGGAGATGTGCGCAGCAGGAGATGTGCACCACTTGAGATATGCACTGCAGGAGATGTGCACAGGAAATGTGCGCTGCAGGACATGTACATAGCAGGAGATATGCGCCGCAGGCGATATGCGCAGCAGGAGATGTGCGCCACTGGAGATGTGCATCGCAGGAGATGTGCGCCGCAGGAGATGTGCATGCAGGAGATGTGAGCCGCAGGAGATGTACATAGCAGGAGATGTGCGCCGCAGGCAATATGCACATCAGGAGATGTGTGCCCTAGTTTTTTTATTAATTTGATTTGATTTTTTAATTTTTTTGTAAATAACTGTTTTATTTATATGCAACGCAGGGTTCGCAACGCAGGATGTGCGCCACAAGAGATATGCACCGCAGGAGATGTGCGCAACAGGAAATGTGCACCACAGGAGATGTGCGCTGCAGGATTTGTGCGCACAGTTTTTTTATTAATTTGAGTTAATTATTATTATTTTTTTGTAAATAAATGTTTCATTTATGTGCACCGCAGGGTGCGTGCCGCAAGAGATGTGCACCGCCGGAGATGTGCGCCACTGGAGATGTACATAGCAGGAGATGTGCGCCGCAGGAGATATGCGCAGCAGGAGATGTGTGCCGCAGTTTTTTTATTAATTTGATTTGATTTTTTGATTTTTTTATAAATAAATGTTTCATTTATGTGCAACGCAGGGTGTGCGCCGCAGGATGTGCGCCGCAAGAGATGTGCACCGCAGGAGATGTGCGCAGCAAGAGATGTGCGCCGCAGGAGATGTGCGGCGCAAGAGATGTGCACGCAGGAGATGTGCGCAGCAGGAGATGTGCACCGCAGGAGATGTGCGCAGCAGGAGATGTGCACCGCAGGAGATGTGCGCAGCAGGAGATGTGCACCGCAAGAGATGTGCGCCGCAAGAGATGTGCGCCACAGGAGATGTGCGCCGCAGGAGATGTGCGCAGCAGGGTGTGTGCACACGTTTTTTTTATTAATTTGATTTAATAATATTTTTTTGTAAATAAATGTTTCATTTATGTACACCGCAGGGTGTGCGCCGCAAGAGATGTGCACCGCCGGAGATGTGCGCATTAGGAGATGTGCACCGCAGGAGATGTGCGCTGCAGGAGATGTGCATGCAGGAGATGTGAGCCGCAGGAGACGTACATAGCAGGAGATGTGCGCCGCAGGCGATATGCGCAGCAGGAGATGTGTGCCGCAGTTTTTTTATTAATTTGATTTGATTTTTTTCTTTTTTTGTAAATAACTGTTTTATTTATGTGCAACGCATAGTTCGCAACGCAGGATGTGCGCCGCAAGAGATATGCACCGCAGGAGATGTGCGCAACAGGAGATGTGCACCACAGGAGATGTGCGCAGCAGGAGATGTGCACCGCAGGAGATGTGCACGCAGGAGATTAGCACGCAGGAGATGTGCGCTGCAGGATTTGTGCGCACAGTTTTTTTATTAATTTGAGTTAATTATTATTATTTTTTTGTAAATAAATGTTTCATTTATGTGCACCGCAGGGTGCGCGCCGCAAGAGATGTGCACCACCGGAGATGTGCGCCACTGGAGATGTGCATCGCAGGATATGTGCGCCGCAGGAGATGTGCATGCAGGAGATGTGAGCCGCAGGAGATGTACATAGCAGGAGATGTGCGCCGCAGGCGATATGCGCAGCAGGAGATGTGTGCCGCAGGAGAAGTGCACCGCAGGAGATGTGCGCCGCAGGAGATGTGTGCAGCAGGAGATGTGCGCCGCAGGAGAAGTGCACCGCAGGAGATGTGCGCCGCAGGAGATGTGCACCGCAGGAGATGTGCGCAGCAGGAGATTGGCACGCAGGAGATTTGCGCCGCAGGATGTGTGCGCACAGTTTTTTTATTAATTTGAGTTCATTATTATAATTTTTTTGTAAATAAATGTTTCATTTATGTGCAACGAAGGGTGTGCGCCGCAGGATGTGCGCCGCAAGAGATTTGCACCGCCGGAGATGTGGGCAGCAGGAGATGTGCACCGCAGGAGATGTACAACGCAGGAGATGTGCGCAGCAGGAGATGTGCACCGCAGGAGATGTGTACGCAGGAGATATGCGCCGCAGGAGATGTGCGCAGCAGGAGATGTGCACCACTTGAGATATGCTCTGCAGGAGATGTGCACAGGAAATGTGCGCTGCAGGACATGTACATAGCAGGAGATATGCGCCGCAGGCGATATGCGCAGCAGGAGATGTGCGCCACTGGAGATGTGCATCGCAGGAGATGTGCGCCGCAGGAGATGTGCATGCAGGAGATGTGAGCCGCAGGAGATGTACATAGCAGGAGATGTGCGCCGCAGGCAATATGCGCATCAGGAGATGTGTGCCCTAGTTTTTTTATTAATTTGATTTGATTTTTTAATTTTTTTGTAAATAACTGTTTTATTTATATGCAACGCAGGGTTCGCAACGCAGGATGTGCGCCACAAGAGATATGCACCGCAGGAGATGTGCGCAACAGGAAATGTGCACCACAGGAGATGTGCGCAGCAGGAGATGTGCACCGCAGGAGATGTGCGCCGCAGGAGATGTGCACCGCAGGAGATGTGCACGCAGGAGATTAGCACACAGGAGATGTGCGCCGCAGGATGTGTGCACTGCAGGAGATGTGCGCAGCAGGAGATGTGCACCGCAGGAGATGTACACCGCAGGAGATGTGCGCAGCAGGAGATGTGCACCGCAGGAGATTTGTACTTAGGAGATGTGCGCAGCAGGAGATGTGCACCGCAGGAGATGTGCGCAGCAGGAGATGTACACCGCAGGAGACGTGCGCAGCAGGAGATGTGCACCGCAGGAGATGTATGCCGCAGGAGACGTGCGCAGCAGGAGATGTGCGCCGCAGGCGATATGCGCAGCAGGAGATGTGTGCCGCAGTTTTTTTATTAATTTGATTTGATTTTTTTCTTTTTTTGTAAATAACTGTTTTATTTATGTGCAACGCATAGTTCGCAACGCAGGATGTGCGCCGCAAGAGATATGCACCGCAGGAGATGTGCGCAACAGGAGATGTGCACCACAGGAGATGTGCGCAGCAGGAGATGTGCACCGCAGGAGATGTGCGCCGCAGGAGATGTGCGCAACAGGAGATGTGCACCACAGGAGATGTGCGCTGCAGGATTTGTGCGCACAGTTTTTTTATTAATTTGAGTTAATTATTATTATTTTTTTGTAAATAAATGTTTCATTTATGTGCACCGCAGGGTGCGTGCCGCAAGAGATGTGCACCGCCGGAGATGTGCGCCACTGGAGATGTACATAGCAGGAGATGTGCGCCGCAGGAGATATGCGCAGCAGGAGATGTGTGCCGCAGTTTTTTTATTAATTTGATTTGATTTTTTGATTTTTTTATAAATAAATGTTTCATTTATGTGCAACGCAGGGTGTGCGCCGCAGGATGTGCGCCGCAAGAGATGTGCACCGCAGGAGATGTGCGCAGCAAGAGATGTGCGCCGCAGGAGATGTGCGGCGCAAGAGATGTGCACGCAGGAGATGTGCGCAGCAGGAGATGTGCACCGCAGGAGATGTGCGCAGCAGGAGATGTGCACCGCAGGAGATGTGCGCAGCAGGAGATGTGCACCGCAAGAGATGTGCGCCGCAAGAGATGTGCGCCACAGGAGATGTGCGCCGCAGGAGATGTGCGCAGCAGGGTGTGTGCACACGTTTTTTTTATTAATTTGATTTAATAATATTTTTTTGTAAATAAATGTTTCATTTATGTACACCGCAGGGTGTGCGCCGCAAGAGATGTGCACCGCCGGAGATGTGCGCATTAGGAGATGTGCACCGCAGGAGATGTGCGCAGCAGGAGATGTGTGCCGCAGGAGACGTGCGCAGCAGGAGATGTGCACCACTTGGGATATTCACTGCAGGAGATGTGCGCTGCAGGAGATGTGCATGCAGGAGATGTGAGCCGCAGGAGACGTACATAGCAGGAGATGTGCGCCGCAGGCGATATGCGCAGCAGGAGATGTGTGCCGCAGTTTTTTTATTAATTTGATTTGATTTTTTTCTTTTTTTGTAAATAACTGTTTTATTTATGTGCAACGCATAGTTCGCAACGCAGGATGTGCGCCGCAAGAGATATGCACCGCAGGAGATGTGCGCAACAGGAGATGTGCACCACAGGAGATGTGCGCAGCAGGAGATGTGCACCGCAGGAGATGTGCACGCAGGAGATTAGCACGCAGGAGATGTGCGCTGCAGGATTTGTGCGCACAGTTTTTTTATTAATTTGAGTTAATTATTATTATTTTTTTGTAAATAAATGTTTCATTTATGTGCACCGCAGGGTGCGCGCCGCAAGAGATGTGCACCACCGGAGATGTGCGCCACTGGAGATGTGCATCGCAGGATATGTGCGCCGCAGGAGATGTGCATGCAGGAGATGTGAGCCGCAGGAGATGTACATAGCAGGAGATGTGCGCCGCAGGCGATATGCGCAGCAGGAGATGTGTGCCGCAGGAGAAGTGCACCGCAGGAGATGTGCGCCGCAGGAGATGTGTGCAGCAGGAGATGTGCGCCGCAGGAGAAGTGCACCGCAGGAGATGTGCGCCGCAGGAGATGTGCACCGCAGGAGATGTGCGCAGCAGGAGATTGGCACGCAGGAGATTTGCGCCGCAGGATGTGTGCGCACAGTTTTTTTATTAATTTGAGTTCATTATTATAATTTTTTTGTAAATAAATGTTTCATTTATGTGCAACGAAGGGTGTGCGCCGCAGGATGTGCGCCGCAAGAGATTTGCACCGCCGGAGATGTGGGCAGCAGGAGATGTGCACCGCAGGAGATGTACAACGCAGGAGATGTGCGCAGCAGGAGATGTGCACCGCAGGAGATGTGTACGCAGGAGATATGCGCCGCAGGAGATGTGCGCAGCAGGAGATGTGCACCACTTGAGATATGCTCTGCAGGAGATGTGCACAGGAAATGTGCGCTGCAGGACATGTACATAGCAGGAGATATGCGCCGCAGGCGATATGCGCAGCAGGAGATGTGCGCCACTGGAGATGTGCATCGCAGGAGATGTGCGCCGCAGGAGATGTGCATGCAGGAGATGTGAGCCGCAGGAGATGTACATAGCAGGAGATGTGCGCCGCAGGCAATATGCGCATCAGGAGATGTGTGCCCTAGTTTTTTTATTAATTTGATTTGATTTTTTAATTTTTTTGTAAATAACTGTTTTATTTATATGCAACGCAGGGTTCGCAACGCAGGATGTGCGCCACAAGAGATATGCACCGCAGGAGATGTGCGCAACAGGAAATGTGCACAACAGGAGATGTGCGCAGCAGGAGATGTGCACCGCAGGAGATGTGCGCCGCAGGAGATGTGCACCGCAGGAGATGTGCACGCAGGAGATTAGCACACAGGAGATGTGCGCCGCAGGATGTGTGCACTGCAGGAGATGTGCGCAGCAGGAGATGTGCACCGCAGGAGATGTACACCGCAGGAGATGTGCGCAGCAGGAGATGTGCACCGCAGGAGATTTGTACTTAGGAGATGTGCGCAGCAGGAGATGTGCACCGCAGGAGATGTGCGCAGCAGGAGATGTACACCGCAGGAGATGTGCGCAGCAGGAGATGTGCACCGCAGGAGATGTATGCCGCAGGAGACGTGCGCAGCAGGAGATGTGCGCCGCAGGCGATATGCGCAGCAGGAGATGTGTGCCGCAGTTTTTTTATTAATTTGATTTGATTTTTTTCTTTTTTTGTAAATAACTGTTTTATTTATGTGCAACGCATAGTTCGCAACGCAGGATGTGCGCCGCAAGAGATATGCACCGCAGGAGATGTGCGCAACAGGAGATGTGCACCACAGGAGATGTGCGCAGCAGGAGATGTGCACCGCAGGAGATGTGCGCCGCAGGAGATGTGCGCAACAGGAGATGTGCACCACAGGAGATGTGCGCTGCAGGATTTGTGCGCACAGTTTTTTTATTAATTTGAGTTAATTATTATTATTTTTTTGTAAATAAATGTTTCATTTATGTGCACCGCAGGGTGCGTGCCGCAAGAGATGTGCACCGCCGGAGATGTGCGCCACTGGAGATGTACATAGCAGGAGATGTGCGCCGCAGGAGATATGCGCAGCAGGAGATGTGTGCCGCAGTTTTTTTATTAATTTGATTTGATTTTTTGATTTTTTTATAAATAAATGTTTCATTTATGTGCAACGCAGGGTGTGCGCCGCAGGATGTGCGCCGCAAGAGATGTGCACCGCAGGAGATGTGCGCAGCAAGAGATGTGCGCCGCAGGAGATGTGCGGCGCAAGAGATGTGCACGCAGGAGATGTGCGCAGCAGGAGATGTGCACCGCAGGAGATGTGCGCAGCAGGAGATGTGCACCGCAGGAGATGTGCGCAGCAGGAGATGTGCACCGCAAGAGATGTGCGCCGCAAGAGATGTGCGCCACAGGAGATGTGCGCCGCAGGAGATGTGCGCAGCAGGGTGTGTGCACACGTTTTTTTTATTAATTTGATTTAATAATATTTTTTTGTAAATAAATGTTTCATTTATGTACACCGCAGGGTGTGCGCCGCAAGAGATGTGCACCGCCGGAGATGTGCGCATTAGGAGATGTGCACCGCAGGAGATGTGCGCAGCAGGAGATGTGTGCCGCAGGAGACGTGCGCAGCAGGAGATGTGCACCACTTGGGATATTCACTGCAGGAGATGTGCGCTGCAGGAGATGTGCATGCAGGAGATGTGAGCCGCAGGAGACGTACATAGCAGGAGATGTGCGCCACAGGCGATATGCGCAGCAGGAGATGTGTGCCGCAGTTTTTTTATTAATTTGATTTGATTTTTTTCTTTTTTTGTAAATAACTCTTTTATTTATGTGCAACGCATAGTTCGCAACGCAGGATGTGCGCCGCAAGAGATATGCACCGCAGGAGATGTGCGCAACAGGAGATGTGCACCACAGGAGATGTGCGCAGCAGGAGATGTGCACCGCAGGAGATGTGCACGCAGGAGATTAGCACGCAGGAGATGTGCGCTGCAGGATTTGTGCGCACAGTTTTTTTATTAATTTGAGTTAATTATTATTATTTTTTTGTAAATAAATGTTTCATTTATGTGCACCGCAGGGTGCGCGCCGCAAGAGATGTGCACCACCGGAGATGTGCATCGCAGGATATGTGCGCCGCAGGAGATGTGCATGCAGGAGATGTGAGCCGCAGGAGATGTACATAGCAGGAGATGTGCGCCGCAGGCGATATGCGCAGCAGGAGATGTGTGCCGCAGGAGAAGTGCACCGCAGGAGATGTGCGCCGCAGGAGATGTGTGCAGCAGGAGATGTGCGCCGCAGGAGAAGTGCACCGCAGGAGATGTGCGCCGCAGGAGATGTGCACCGCAGGAGATGTGCGCAGCAGGAGATTGGCACGCAGGAGATTTGCGCCGCAGGATGTGTGCGCACAGTTTTTTTATTAATTTGAGTTCATTATTATAATTTTTTTGTAAATAAATGTTTCATTTATGTGCAACGAAGGGTGTGCGCCGCAGGATGTGCGCCGCAAGAGATTTGCACCGCCGGAGATGTGGGCAGCAGGAGATGTGCACCGCAGGAGATGTACAACGCAGGAGATGTGCGCAGCAGGAGATGTGCACCGCAGGAGATGTGTACGCAGGAGATATGCGCCGCAGGAGATGTGCGCAGCAGGAGATGTGCACCACTTGAGATATGCACTGCAGGAGATGTGCACAGGAAATGTGCGCTGCAGGACATGTACATAGCAGGAGATATGCGCCGCAGGCGATATGCGCAGCAGGAGATGTGCGCCACTGGAGATGTGCATCGCAGGAGATGTGCGCCGCAGGAGATGTGCATGCAGGAGATGTGAGCCGCAGGAGATGTACATAGCAGGAGATGTGCGCCGCAGGCAATATGCACATCAGGAGATGTGTGCCCTAGTTTTTTTATTAATTTGATTTGATTTTTTAATTTTTTTGTAAATAACTGTTTTATTTATATGCAACGCAGGGTTCGCAACGCAGGATGTGCGCCACAAGAGATATGCACCGCAGGAGATGTGCGCAACAGGAAATGTGCACCACAGGAGATGTGCGCTGCAGGATTTGTGCGCACAGTTTTTTTATTAATTTGAGTTAATTATTATTATTTTTTTGTAAATAAATGTTTCATTTATGTGCACCGCAGGGTGCGTGCCGCAAGAGATGTGCACCGCCGGAGATGTGCGCCACTGGAGATGTACATAGCAGGAGATGTGCGCCGCAGGAGATATGCGCAGCAGGAGATGTGTGCCGCAGTTTTTTTATTAATTTGATTTGATTTTTTGATTTTTTTATAAATAAATGTTTCATTTATGTGCAACGCAGGGTGTGCGCCGCAGGATGTGCGCCGCAAGAGATGTGCACCGCAGGAGATGTGCGCAGCAAGAGATGTGCGCCGCAGGAGATGTGCGGCGCAAGAGATGTGCACGCAGGAGATGTGCGCAGCAGGAGATGTGCACCGCAGGAGATGTGCGCAGCAGGAGATGTGCACCGCAGGAGATGTGCGCAGCAGGAGATGTGCACCGCAAGAGATGTGCGCCGCAAGAGATGTGCGCCACAGGAGATGTGCGCCGCAGGAGATGTGCGCAGCAGGGTGTGTGCACACGTTTTTTTTATTAATTTGATTTAATAATATTTTTTTGTAAATAAATGTTTCATTTATGTACACCGCAGGGTGTGCGCCGCAAGAGATGTGCACCGCCGGAGATGTGCGCATTAGGAGATGTGCACCGCAGGAGATGTGCGCAGCAGGAGATGTGTGCCGCAGGAGACGTGCGCAGCAGGAGATGTGCACCACTTGGGATATTCACTGCAGGAGATGTGCGCTGCAGGAGATGTGCATGCAGGAGATGTGAGCCGCAGGAGACGTACAGAGCAGGAGATGTGCGCCGCAGGCGATATGCGCAGCAGGAGATGTGTGCCGCAGTTTTTTTATTAATTTTTGATTTTTTTCTTTTTTTGTAAATAACTGTTTTATTTATGTGCAACGCATAGTTCGCAACGCAGGATGTGCGCCGCAAGAGATATGCACCGCAGGAGATGTGCGCAACAGGAGATGTGCACCACAGGAGATGTGCGCAGCAGGAGATGTGCACCGCAGGAGATGTGCACGCAGGAGATTAGCACGCAGGAGATGTGCGCTGCAGGATTTGTGCGCACAGTTTTTTTATTAATTTGAGTTAATTATTATTATTTTTTTGTAAATAAATGTTTCATTTATGTGCACCGCAGGGTGCGCGCCGCAAGAGATGTGCACCACCGGAGATGTGCGCCACTGGAGATGTGCATCGCAGGATATGTGCGCCGCAGGAGATGTGCATGCAGGAGATGTGAGCCGCAGGAGATGTACATAGCAGGAGATGTGCGCCGCAGGCGATATGCGCAGCAGGAGATGTGTGCCGCAGGAGAAGTGCACCGCAGGAGATGTGCGCCGCAGGAGATGTGTGCAGCAGGAGATGTGCGCCGCAGGAGAAGTGCACCGCAGGAGATGTGCGCCGCAGGAGATGTGCACCGCAGGAGATGTGCGCAGCAGGAGATTGGCACGCAGGAGATTTGCGCCGCAGGATGTGTGCGCACAGTTTTTTTATTAATTTGAGTTCATTATTATAATTTTTTTGTAAATAAATGTTTCATTTATGTGCAACGAAGGGTGTGCGCCGCAGGATGTGCGCCGCAAGAGATTTGCACCGCCGGAGATGTGGGCAGCAGGAGATGTGCACCGCAGGAGATGTACAACGCAGGAGATGTGCGCAGCAGGAGATGTGCACCGCAGGAGATGTGTACGCAGGAGATATGCGCCGCAGGAGATGTGCGCAGCAGGAGATGTGCACCACTTGAGATATGCTCTGCAGGAGATGTGCACAGGAAATGTGCGCTGCAGGACATGTACATAGCAGGAGATATGCGCCGCAGGCGATATGCGCAGCAGGAGATGTGCGCCACTGGAGATGTGCATCGCAGGAGATGTGCGCCGCAGGAGATGTGCATGCAGGAGATGTGAGCCGCAGGAGATGTACATAGCAGGAGATGTGCGCCGCAGGCAATATGCGCATCAGGAGATGTGTGCCCTAGTTTTTTTATTAATTTGATTTGATTTTTTAATTTTTTTGTAAATAACTGTTTTATTTATATGCAACGCAGGGTTCGCAACGCAGGATGTGCGCCACAAGAGATATGCACCGCAGGAGATGTGCGCAACAGGAAATGTGCACCACAGGAGATGTGCGCAGCAGGAGATGTGCACCGCAGGAGATGTGCGCCGCAGGAGATGTGCACCGCAGGAGATGTGCAAGCAGGAGATTAGCACACAGGAGATGTGCGCCGCAGGATGTGTGCACTGCAGGAGATGTGCGCAGCAGGAGATGTGCACCGCAGGAGATGTACACCGCAGGAGATGTGCGCAGCAGGAGATGTGCACCGCAGGAGATTTGTACTTAGGAGATGTGCGCAGCAGGAGATGTGCACCGCAGGAGATGTGCGCAGCAGGAGATGTACACCGCAGGAGATGTGCGCAGCAGGAGATGTGCACCGCAAGAGATGTGCGCCGCAAGAAATGTGCGCCACAGGAGATGTGCGCCGCAGGAGATGTGCGCAGCAGGGTGTGTGCACAGGTTTTTTTTATTAACTTGATTTAATAATATTTTTTTGTAAATAATTGTTTCATTTATGTGCACCGCAGGGTGTGCGCCGCAAGAGATGTGCACCGCCGGAGATGTGCGCATTAGGAGATGTGCACCGCAGGAGATGTGCGCAGCAGGAGATGTGTGCCGCAGGAGACGTGCGCAGCAGGAGATGTGCACCACTTGGGATATTCACTGCAGGAGATGTGCGCTGCAGGAGATGTGCATGCAGGAGATGTGAGCCGCAGTTTTTTTATTAATTTGATTTGATTTTTTTCTTTTTTTGTAAATAACTGTTTTATTTATGTGCAACGCATAGTTCGCAACGCAGGATGTGCGCCGCAAGAGATATGCACCGCAGGAGATGTGCGCAACAGGAGATGTGCACCACAGGAGATGTGCGCAGCAGGAGATGTACACCGCAGGAGATGTGCGCCGCAGGAGATGTGCACCGCAGGAGATGTGCACGCAGGAGATTAGCACGCAGGAGATGTGCGCCACAGGATGTGTGCGCACAGTTTTTTTAGGAATTTTAGTTAATTATTATTATTTTTTGTGAATAAATGTTTCATTTATGTGCACCGCAGAGTGTGCGACGCAGGATGTTCACCGCAGGAGATTTCCACAGCAGGAGATGTGCGCCACTGGAGATGTGCACCGCAAGAGATGTGCACGCAGGAGATGTGCACTTAGGAGATGTGCGCTGCAGGAGATGTGCGCCGCAGGAGATGTGCACGCAGGAGATGTGCGCCATCGGAGATGTGCACCGCAGGAGATGTGCGCCGCAGGCGATATGCGCAGCAGGAGATGTACATAGCAGGAGATGTGCACCGCAAGAGATGTGCAAGCAGGAGATGTGCAATGCAGGATGTGTGCGCACAGTTTTTTTAGGAATTTGAGTTAATTATTATTATTTTTTGTAAATAAATGTTTAATTTATTTGCACCGCAGGGTGTGCGACGCAGGATGTACACCGCAGGAGATTTGCGCAGCAGGAGATGTGCGCCACTGGAGATGTGCACCGCAGGAGATGTGTACGCAGGACATTTGCGCCGCAGGAGATGTACATAGCAGGAGATGTGAACGCAGGAGACGTGCACTGCAGGAGATTTGCGCAGCAGGAGATGTGCACCGCAGGAGATCTGCACCGCAGGAGATGTGCGCAGCAGGAGATGTGCACTGCAGGAGATGTGTACGCACAGTTTTTTTAGGAATTTGAGTTAATTATTATTATTTTTTGTAAATAAATGTTTCATTTATGTGCACCTCAGGAGGTTTGCGCAGCAGGAGATGTGCGCCACTGGAGATGTGCACCGCAGGAGATGTGCACGCAGAAGATGTGCGCCGCAGGAGATGTGCGCCGCAGGAGATTTACATAGCAGGAGATGAGCACTTAGGAGATGTACATAGCAGGATATGTGCACCGCAGGAGATGTGCGCCGCAGGAGATGTACATAGCAGGAGATGTCCGCCGCAGGCGATATGCGCCACCGGAGATGTGCACCGCAGGAGATGTGCGCCGCAGGCGATATGCGCAGCAGGAGATGTGTGCCGCAGGAGAAGTGCACCGCAGGAGATGTGCGCCGCAGGAGATGTGTGCAGCAGGAGATGTGCGCCGCAGGAGAAGTGCACCGCAGGAGATGTGCGCCGCAGGAGATGTGCACCGCAGGAGATGTGCGCAGCAGGAGATTGGCATGCAGGAGATTTGCGCCGCAGGATGTGTGCGCACAGTTTTTTTATTAATTTGAGTTCATTATTATAATTTTTTTGTAAATAAATGTTTCATTTATGTGCAACGAAGGGTGTGCGCCGCAGGATGTGCGCCGCAAGAGATTTGCACCGCCGGAGATGTGGGCAGCAGGAGATGTGCACCGCAGGAGATGTACAACGCAGGAGATGTGCGCAGCAGGAGATGTGCACCGCAGGAGATGTGTACGCAGGAGATATGCGCCGCAGGAGATGTGCGCAGCAGGAGATGTGCACCACTTGAGATATGCTCTGCAGGAGATGTGCACAGGAAATGTGCGCTGCAGGACATGTACATAGCAGGAGATATGCGCCGCAGGCGATATGCGCAGCAGGAGATGTGCGCCACTGGAGATGTGCATCGCAGGAGATGTGCGCCGCAGGAGATGTGCATGCAGGAGATGTGAGCCGCAGGAGATGTACATAGCAGGAGATGTGCGCCGCAGGCAATATGCGCATCAGGAGATGTGTGCCCTAGTTTTTTTATTAATTTGATTTGATTTTTTAATTTTTTTGTAAATAACTGTTTTATTTATATGCAACGCAGGGTTCGCAACGCAGGATGTGCGCCACAAGAGATATGCACCGCAGGAGATGTGCGCAACAGGAAATGTGCACCACAGGAGATGTGCGCAGCAGGAGATGTGCACCGCAGGAGATGTGCGCCGCAGGAGATGTGCACCGCAGGAGATGTGCAAGCAGGAGATTAGCACACAGGAGATGTGCGCCGCAGGATGTGTGCACTGCAGGAGATGTGCGCAGCAGGAGATGTGCACCGCAGGAGATGTACACCGCAGGAGATGTGCGCAGCAGGAGATGTGCACCGCAGGAGATTTGTACTTAGGAGATGTGCGCAGCAGGAGATGTGCACCGCAGGAGATGTGCGCAGCAGGAGATGTACACCGCAGGAGATGTGCGCAGCAGGAGATGTGCACCGCAAGAGATGTGCGCCGCAAGAAATGTGCGCCACAGGAGATGTGCGCCGCAGGAGATGTGCGCAGCAGGGTGTGTGCACAGGTTTTTTTTATTAACTTGATTTAATAATATTTTTTTGTAAATAATTGTTTCATTTATGTGCACCGCAGGGTGTGCGCCGCAAGAGATGTGCACCGCCGGAGATGTGCGCATTAGGAGATGTGCACCGCAGGAGATGTGCGCAGCAGGAGATGTGTGCCGCAGGAGACGTGCGCAGCAGGAGATGTGCACCACTTGGGATATTCACTGCAGGAGATGTGCGCTGCAGGAGATGTGCATGCAGGAGATGTGAGCCGCAGTTTTTTTATTAATTTGATTTGATTTTTTTCTTTTTTTGTAAATAACTGTTTTATTTATGTGCAACGCATAGTTCGCAACGCAGGATGTGCGCCGCAAGAGATATGCACCGCAGGAGATGTGCGCAACAGGAGATGTGCACCACAGGAGATGTGCGCAGCAGGAGATGTACACCGCAGGAGATGTGCGCCGCAGGAGATGTGCACCGCAGGAGATGTGCACGCAGGAGATTAGCACGCAGGAGATGTGCGCCACAGGATGTGTGCGCACAGTTTTTTTAGGAATTTTAGTTAATTATTATTATTTTTTGTGAATAAATGTTTCATTTATGTGCACCGCAGAGTGTGCGACGCAGGATGTTCACCGCAGGAGATTTCCACAGCAGGAGATGTGCGCCACTGGAGATGTGCACCGCAAGAGATGTGCACGCAGGAGATGTGCACTTAGGAGATGTGCGCTGCAGGAGATGTGCGCCGCAGGAGATGTGCACGCAGGAGATGTGCGCCATCGGAGATGTGCACCGCAGGAGATGTGCGCCGCAGGCGATATGCGCAGCAGGAGATGTACATAGCAGGAGATGTGCACCGCAAGAGATGTGCAAGCAGGAGATGTGCAATGCAGGATGTGTGCGCACAGTTTTTTTAGGAATTTGAGTTAATTATTATTATTTTTTGTAAATAAATGTTTAATTTATTTGCACCGCAGGGTGTGCGACGCAGGATGTACACCGCAGGAGATTTGCGCAGCAGGAGATGTGCGCCACTGGAGATGTGCACCGCAGGAGATGTGTACGCAGGACATTTGCGCCGCAGGAGATGTACATAGCAGGAGATGTGAACGCAGGAGACGTGCACTGCAGGAGATTTGCGCAGCAGGAGATGTGCACCGCAGGAGATCTGCACCGCAGGAGATGTGCGCAGCAGGAGATGTGCACTGCAGGAGATGTGTACGCACAGTTTTTTTAGGAATTTGAGTTAATTATTATTATTTTTTGTAAATAAATGTTTCATTTATGTGCACCTCAGGAGGTTTGCGCAGCAGGAGATGTGCGCCACTGGAGATGTGCACCGCAGGAGATGTGCACGCAGAAGATGTGCGCCGCAGGAGATGTGCGCCGCAGGAGATTTACATAGCAGGAGATGAGCACTTAGGAGATGTACATAGCAGGATATGTGCACCGCAGGAGATGTGCGCCGCAGGAGATGTACATAGCAGGAGATGTCCGCCGCAGGCGATATGTGCCACCGGAGATGTGCACCGCAGGAGATGTGCGCCGCAGGAGATGTGCACGCAGGAGATGTGCAACGCAGGATATGTGCACGCAGGAGATGTGCGCAGCAGGAGATGTGCGCCTCAGGAGATGTGCGCAGCAGGGTGTGTGCACACGTTTTTTTTATTAATTTGATTTAATAATATTTTTTTGTAAATAAATGTTTCATTTATGTGCACCGCAGGGTGTGCGCCGTAAGAGATGTGCACTGCCGGAGATGTGCGCATTAGGAGATGTGCACCGCAGGAGACGTGCACCGCAGGAGATGTGCGCCGCAGGAGATGAGTGCCGCAGGAGATGTGTGCCACAGGATGTGTGCGCACAGTTTTTTTAGGAATTTGAGTTAATTATTATTATTTTTTGTAAATAAATGTTTCATTTATGTGCACCGCAGGGTGTGCGACGCAGGATGTTCACCGCAGGAGATTTCCGCAGCAGGAGATCTGCGCCACTGGAGATGTGCACCGCAAGAGATGTGCACGCAGGAGATGTGCACTTAGGAGATGTGCGCTGCAGGAGATGTGCGCCGCAGGAGATGTTCACGCAGGAGATGTGCGCCATCGGAGATGTGCACCGCAGGAGATGTGCGCCGCAGGCGATATGCGCAGCAGGAGATGTACATAGCAGGAGATGTGCGCCGCAGGAGATATACATAGCAGGAGATGTGCGCCGCAAGAGATGTGCAAGCAGGAGATGTGCAATGCAGGATGTGTGCTCACAGTTTTTTTAGGAATTTGAGTTAATTATTATTATTTTTTGTAAATAAATGTTTAATTTATTTGCACCGCAGGGTGTGCGACGCAGGATGTACACCGCAGGAGATTTGCGCAGCAGGAGATGTGCGCCACTGGAGATTTGCACCACAGGAGATGTGCACGCAGGAGATGTGCGCCGCAGGAGATGTACATAGCAGGAGATGTGCACGCAGGAGATGTGCGCCGCAGGAGATGTACATAGCAGGAGATGTGCGCCGCAGGCGATATGCGCCACCGGAGATGTGCACCGCAGGAGATGTGCGCCGCAGGAGATGTGCACGCAGGAGATGTGCAACGCAGGATATGTGCGCAGCAGGAGATGTGCGCCTCAGGAGATGTGCGCAGCAGGGTTTGCGCACACGTTTTTTTTATTAATTTGATTTAATAATATTTTTTTGTAAATAAATGTTTCATTTATGTGCACCGCAGGGTGTGCGCCGTAAGAGATGTGCACTGCCGGAGATGTGCGCATTAGGAGATGTGCACCGCAGGAGACGTGCGCTGCAGGAGATGTGCGCCGCAGGAGATGTACATAGCAGGAGATGTGCGCCGCAGGCGATATGCGCAGCAGGAGATGTACATAGCAGGAGATGTGCACGCAGGAGATGTGCACGCAGGAGATGTGCGCCGCAGGAGATGTACATAGCAGGAGATGTGCGCTGCAGGATGTGTGCGCACAGTTTTTTAGGAATTTGAGTTAATTATTATTATTTTTTGTGAATAAATGTTTCATTTATGTGCACCGCAGGGTGTGCGACGCAGGATGTTCACCGCAGGAGATTTCCGCAGCAGGAGATGTGCGCCACTGGAGATGTGCACCGCAAGAGATTTGCACGCAGGAGATGTGCACTTAGGAGATGTGCGCTGCAGGAGATGTGCGCCGCAGGAGATGTGCACGCAGGAGATGTGCGCCATCGGAGATGTGCACCGCAGGAGATGTGCGCCGCAGGCGATATGCGCAGCAGGAGATGTACATAGCAGGAGATGTGCGCCGCAGGAGATGTCCACCGCAGGAGATGTGCACAGCAGGAGATGTGCACAGCAGGAGATGTGTACACAGGAGATATGCGCCGCAGGAGATGAGTGCCGCAGGAGATGTGCGCCACAGGATGTGTGCGCACAGTTTTTTTAGGAATTTGAGTTAATTATTATTATTTTTTGTGAATAAATGTTTCATTTATGTGCACCGCAGGGTGTGCGACGCAGGATGTTCACCGCAGGAGATTTCCGCAGCAGGAGATGTGCGCCACTGGAGATGTGCACCGCAAGAGATGTGTACGCAGGAGATGTGCACTTAGGAGATGTGCGCTGCAGGAGATGTGCGCCGCAGGAGATGTGCGCCGCAGGAGACGTGCACTGCAGGAGATTTGCGCAGCAGGAGATCTGCACCGCAGGAGATGTGCGCAGCAGGAGATGTGCACTGCAGGAGATGTGCGCCGCAGGAGATAGACATAGCAGGAGATGTGCGCCGCAAGAGATGTGCAAGCAGGAGATGTGCAATGCAGGAGATGTGTACGCACAGTTTTTTTAGGAATTTGAGTTAATTATTATTATTTTTTGTAAATAAATGTTTAATTTATGTGCACCTCAGGAGATTTGCGCAGCAGGAGATGTGCGCCACTGGAGATGTGCACCGCAGGAGATGTGCACGCAGAAGATGTGCGCCGCAGGAGATGTGCGCCGCAGGAGATTTACATAGCAGGAGATGAGCACTTAGGAGATGTACATAGCAGGATATGTGCACCACAGGAGATGTCCACCGCAGGAGATGTGCGCAGCAGGAGATGTGCACCGCAGGAGATGTGTACACAGGAGATATGCGCCGCAGGAGATGTGCAAGCAGGAGATGTGCAATGCAGGATGTGTGCGCACAGTTTTTTTAGGAATTTGAGTTAATTATTATTATTTTTTGTAAATAAATGTTTAATTTATTTGCACCGCAGGGTGTGCGACGCAGGATGTACACCGCAGGAGATTTGCGCAGCAGGAGATGTGCGCCACTGGAGATGTGCACCGCAGGAGATGTGCACGCAGGAGATGTGCGCCGCAGGAGATGTACATAGCAGGAGATGTGCACGCAGGAGATGTGCGCCGCAGGAGATGTACATAGCAGGAGATGTGCGCCGCAGGCGATATGTGCCACCGGAGATGTGCACCGCAGGAGATGTGCGCCGCAGGAGATGTGCACGCAGGAGATGTGCAACGCAGGATATGTGCACGCAGGAGATGTGTGCCTCAGGAGATGTGCGCAGCAGGGTGTGTGCACACGTTTTTTTTATTAATTTGATTTAATAATATTTTTTTGTAAATAAATGTTTCATTTATGTGCACCGAAGGGTGTGCGATGCAGGATTTTCACCGCAGGAGATTTGTGTAGCAGGAGATGTGCGCCACTGGAGATGTGCACCGCAGGAGATATGCACGAAGGAGATGAGTGCCGCAGGAGATGTGTGCCACAGGATGTGTGCGCACAGTTTTTTTAGGAATTTGAGTTAATTATTATTATTTTTTGTAAATAAATGTTTAATTTATTTGCACCGCAGGGTGTGCGACGCAGGATGTACACCGCAGGAGATTTGAGCAGCAGGAGATGTGCGCCACTGGAGATGTGCACCACAGGAGATGTGCACGCAGGAGATGTGCGCCGCAGGAGATGTACATAGCAGGAGATGTGCACGCAGGAGATGTGCGCCGCAGGAGATGTACATAGCAGGAGATGTGCGCCGCAGGCGATATGCGCAGCAGGAGATGTACATAGCAGGAGATGTGCGCCGCAGGAGATGTGCGCAGCATGAGATGTGCGCCTCAGGAGATGTGCGCAGCAGGGTGTGTGCACACGTTTTTTTTTTTAGCTTGATTTAATAATATTTTTTTGTAAATAAATGTTTCATTTATGTGCACCGCAGGGTGTGCGACGCAGGATGTACACCGCAGGAGATTTGCGCAGCAGGAGATGTGCGCCACTGGAGATGTGCACCGCAGGAGATGTGCACGCAGGACATTTGCGCCGCAGGAGATGTACATAGCAGGAGATGTGCACGCAGGAAACGTGCACTGCAGGAGATTTGCGCAGCAGGAGATGTGCACCGCAGGAGATCTGCACAGCAGGAGATGTGCGCAGCAGGAGATGTGCACCGCAGGAGATCTGCACCGCAGGAGATGTGCGCAGCAGGAGATGTGCACCGCAGGAGATGTGCACGCTGAAGATGTGCGCCGCAGGAGATGTGCGCCGCAGGAGATTTACATAGCAGGAGATGAGCACTTAGGAGATGTACATAGCAGGATATGTGCACCGCAGGAGATCTGCACCGCAGGAGATGTGCGCAGCAGGAGATGTGCACCGCAGGAGATCTGCACCGCAGGAGATGTGCGCAGCAGGAGATGTTCACCGCAGGAGATGTGCACGCAGAAGATGTGCGCCGCAGGAGATGTGCGCCGCAGGAGATTTACATAGCAGGAGATGAGCACTTAGGAGATGTACATAGCAGGATATGTGCACCACAGGAGATGTCCACCGCAGGAGATGTGCGCAGCAGGAGATGTGCACCGCAGGAGATGTGTACACAGGAGATATGCGCCGCAGGAGATGTGCGCCACAGGATGTGTGCGCACAGTTTTTTTAGGAATTTGAGTTAATTATTATTATTTTTTGTAAATAAATGTTTCATTTATGTGCACCGCAAGGTGTGCGACGCAGGATGTTCACCGCAGGAGATTTCCGCAGCAGGAGATGTGCGCCACTGGAGATGTGCACCGCAAGAGATGTGCACGCAGGAGATGTGCACTTAGGAGATGTGCGCAGCAGGGTGTGTGCACACGTTTTTTTTATTAATTTGATTTAATAATATTTTTTTGTAAATAAATGTTTCATTTATGCGCTCCGCAGGGTGTGCGCCGCAAGAGATGTGCACCGCCGGAGATTTGCGCATTAGGAGATGTGCACCGCAGGAGATGTGCGCAGCAGGAGATGTGTGCCGCAGGAGACGTGCGCAGCAGGAGATGTGCACCACTTGGGATATTCACTGCAGGAGATGTGCACTGCAGGAGATGTGCATGCAGGAGATGTGAGCCGCAGGAGACGTACATAGCAGGAGATGTGCGCCGCAGGCGATATGCGCAGCAGGAGATGTGTGCCGCAGTTTTTTTATTAATTTGATTTGATTTTTTTCTTTTTTTGTAAATAACTGTTTTATTTATGTGCAACGCATAGTTCGCAACGCAGGATGTGCGCCGCAAGAGATATGCACCGCAGGAGATGTGCGCAACAGGAGATGTGCACCACAGGAGATGTGCGCAGC
The DNA here is from genome assembly GCF_947347685.1 of Pleuronectes platessa. Taxonomy (NCBI): domain Eukaryota; kingdom Metazoa; phylum Chordata; class Actinopteri; order Pleuronectiformes; family Pleuronectidae; genus Pleuronectes; species Pleuronectes platessa. The sequence continues at coordinate 64,511 of NW_026518877.1, read as the reverse complement.
AGGAGATGTGCACCGCAGGAGATGTGCACCGCAGGAGATGTGCGCAACAGGAGATGTGCACCATAGGAGATGTGCGCTGCAGGATTTGTGCGCACAGTTTTTTTATTAATTTGAGTTAATTATTATTTTTTTGTAAATAAATGTTTCATTTATGTGCACCGCAGGGTGCGCGCCGCAAGAGATGTGCACCGCCGGAGATGTGCGCCACTGGAGATGTACATGGCAGGAGATGTGCGCCGCAGGAGATATGCGCAGCAGGAGATGTGTGCCGCAGTTTTTTTATTAATTTGATTTGATTTTTTGATTTTTTTGTAAATAAATGTTTAATTTATGTGCAACGCAGGGTGTGCGCCGCAGGAGGTGCGCCGCAAGAGATGTGCACCGCAGGAGATGTGCGCAGCAAGAGATGTGCGCCGCAGGAGATGTGCGGCGCAAGAGATGTGCGGCGCAAGAGATGTGCACGCAGGAGATGTGCACCGCAGGAGATGTGCGCAGCAGGAGATGTGCACCGCAGGAGATGTGCGCAGCAGGAGATGTGCACCGCAAGAGATGTGCGCCGCAAGAGATGTGCGCCACAGGAGATGTGCGCCGCAGGAGATGTGCGCAGCAGGGTGTGTGCACACGTTTTTTTTATTAATTTTATTTAATAATATTTTTTTGTAAATAAATGTTTCATTTATGTACACCGCAGGGTGTGCGCCGCAAGAGACGTGCACCGCAGGAGATGTGCGCCGCAGGAGATGAGTGCCGCAGGAGATGTGTGCCACAGGATGTGTGCGCACAGTTTTTTTAGGAATTTGAGTTAATTATTATTATTTTTTGTAAATAAATGTTTCATTTATGTGCACCGCAGGGTGTGCAACGCAGGATGTTCACCGCAGGAGATTTCCGCAGCAGGAGATCTGCGCCACTGGAGATGTGCACCGCAAGAGATGTGCACGCAGGAGATGTGCACTTAGGAGATGTGCGCTGCAGGAGATGTGCGCCGCAGGAGATGTGCACGCAGGAGATGTGCGCCATCGGAGATGTGCACCGCAGGAGATGTGCGCCGCAGGCGATATGCGCAGCAGGAGATGTACATAGCAGGAGATGTGCGCCGCAGGAGATATACATAGCAGGAGATGTGCGCCGCAAGAGATGTGCAAGCAGGAGATGTGCAATGCAGGATGTGTGCGCACAGTTTTTTTAGGAATTTGAGTTAATTATTATTATTTTTTGTAAATAAATGTTTAATTTATTTGCACCGCAGGGTGTGCGACGCAGGATGTACACCGCAGGAGATTTGCGCAGCAGGAGATGTGCGCCACTGGAGATTTGCAACACAGGAGATGTGCACGCAGGAGATGTGCGCCGCAGGAGATGTACATAGCAGGAGATGTGCACGCAGGAGATGTGCGCCGCAGGAGATGTACATAGCAGGAGATGTGCGCCGCAGGCGATATGCGCAACCGGAGATGTGCACCGCAGGAGATGTGCGCCGCAGCAGATGTGCACGCAGGAGATGTGCAACGCAGGATATGTGCGCAGCAGGAGATGTGCGCCTCAGGAGATGTGCGCAGCAGGGTTTGCGCACACGTTTTTTTTATTAATTTGATTTAATAATATTTTTTTGTAAATAAATGTTTCATTTATGTGCACCGCAGGGTGTGCGCCGTAAGAGATGTGCACTGCCGGAGATGTGCGCATTAGGAGATGTGCACCGCAGGAGACGTGCGCTGCAGGAGATGTGCGCCGCAGGAGATGTACATAGCAGGAGATGTGCGCCGCAGGCGATATGCGCAGCAGGAGATGTACATAGCAGGAGATGTGCACGCAGGAGATGTGCACGCAGGAGATGTGCGCCGCAGGAGATGTACATAGCAGGAGATGTGCGCTGCAGGATGTGTGCGCACAGTTTTTTAGGAATTTGAGTTAATTATTATTATTTTTTGTGAATAAATGTTTCATTTATGTGCACCGCAGGGTGTGCGACGCAGGATGTTCACCGCAGGAGATTTCCGCAGCAGGAGATATGCGCCGCAGGAGATGAGTGCCGCAGGAGATGTGCGCCACAGGATGTGTGCGCACAGTTTTTTGAGGAATTTGAGTTAATTATTATTATTTTTTGTGAATAAATGTTTCATTTATGTGCACCGCAGGGTGTGCGACGCAGGATGTTCACCGCAGGAGATTTCCGCAGCAGTAGATGTGCGCCACTGGAGATGTGCACCGCAAGAGATGTGTACGCAGGAGATGTGCACTTAGGAGATGTGCGCTGCAGGAGATGTGCGCCGCAGGAGATGTGCACTCAGGAGATGTGCGCCATCGGAGATGTGCACCGCAGGAGACGTGCACTGCAGGAGATTTGCGCAGCAGGAGATGTGCACCGCAGGAGATGTGCGCAGCAGGAGATGTGCACTGCAGGAGATGTGTACGCACAGTTTTTTTAGGAATTTTAGTTAATTATTATTATTTTTGTAAATAAATGTTTCATTTATGTGCACCTCAGGAGATTTGCGCAGCAGGAGATGTGCGCCACTGGAGATGTGCACCAAAGGAGATGTGCACGCAGGAGATGTGCACGCAGCAGATGTGCGCCGCAGGAGATTTACATAGCAGGAGATGAGCACGCAGGAGATGTACATAGCAGGATATGTGCACTGCAGGAGATGTCCACCGCAGGAGATGTGCGCCGCAGGCGATATGCGCAGCAGGAGATGTGCACGCAGGAGATGTGCGCTGCAGGAGATGTGCGCCGCAGGAGATGTGCACGCAGGAGATGTGCGCCATCGGAGATGTGCACCGCAGGAGATGTGCGCCGCAGGCGATATGCGCAGCAGGAGATGTACATAGCAGGAGATGTGCGCCGCAGGAGATAGACATAGCAGGAGATGTGCGCCGCAAGAGATTTGCAAGCAGGAGATGTGCAATGCAGGATGTGTGAGCACAGTTTTTTTAGGAATTTGAGTTAATTATTATTATTTTTTGTAAATAAATGTTTAATTTATTTGCACCGCAGGGTGTGCGACGCAGGATGTACACCGCAGGAGATTTGCGCAGCAGGAGATGTGCGCCACTGGAGATGTGCACCGCAGGAGATGTGCACGCAGGACATTTGCGCCGCAGGAGATGTACATAGCAGGAGATGTGCACGCAGGAGACGTGCACTGCAGGAGATTTGCGCAGCAGGAGATGTGCACCGCAGGAGATCTGCACCGCAGGAGATGTGCGCAGCAGGAGATGTGCACTGCAGGAGATGTGTACGCACAGTTTTTTTAGGAATTTGAGTTAATTATTATTATTTTTTGTAAATAAATGTTTCATTTATGTGCACCTCAGGAGATTTGCGCAGCAGGAGATGTGCGCCACTGGAGATGTGCACCGCAGGAGATGTGCACGCAGAAGATGTGCGCCGCAGGAGATGTGCGCCGCAGGAGATTTACATAGCAGGAGATGAGCACTTAGGAGATGTACATAGCAGGATATGTGCACCACAGGAGATGTCCACTGCAGGAGATGTGCGCAGCAGGAGATGTGCACCGCAGGAGATGTGTACACAGGAGATATGCGCCGCAGGAGATGTGCAAGCAGGAGATGTGCAATGCAGGATGTGTGCGCACAGTTTTTTTAGGAATTTGAGTTAATTATTATTATTTTTTGTAAATAAATGTTTAATTTATTTGGACCGCAGGGTGTGCGACGCAGGATGTACACCGCAGGAGATTTGCGCAGCAGGAGATGTGCGCCACTGGAGATGTGCACCGCAGGAGATGTGCACGCAGGAGATGTGCGCCGCAGGAGATGTACATAGCAGGAGATGTGCACGCAGGAGATGTGCGCCTCAGGAGATGTACATAGCAGGAGATGTGCGCCGCAGGCGATATGTGCCACCGGAGATGTGCACCGCAGGAGATGTGCGCCGCAGGAGATGTGCGCAGCATGAGATGTGCGCCTCAGGAGATGTGCGCAGCAGGGTGTGTGCACACGTTTTTTTTATTAGTTTTATTTAATAATATTTTTTTGTAAATAAATGTTTCATTTATGTGCACCGCAGGGTGTGCGACGCAGGATGTACACCGCAGGAGATGTGCGCAACAGGAAATGTGCACCACAGGAGATGTGCGCAGCAGGAGATGTGCACCGCAGGAGATGTGCGCCGCAGGAGATGTGCACCGCAGGAGATGTGCACGCAGGAGATTAGCACGCAGGAGATGTGCGCCGCAGGATGTGTGCACTGCAGGAGATGTGCGCTGCAGGAGATGTGCATGCAGGAGATGTGAGCCGCAGGAGACGTACATAGCAGGAGATGTGCGCCGCAGGCGATATGCGCAGCAGGAGATGTGTGCCGCAGTTTTTTTATTAATTTGATTTGATTTTTTTCTTTTTTTGTAAATAACTCTTTTATTTATGTGCAACGCATAGTTCGCAACGCAGGATGTGCGCCGCAAGAGATATGCACCGCAGGAGATGTGCGCAACAGGAGATGTGCACCACAGGAGATGTGCGCAGCAGGAGATGTGCACCGCAGGAGATGTGCACGCAGGAGATTAGCACGCAGGAGATGTGCGCTGCAGGATTTGTGCGCACAGTTTTTTTATTAATTTGAGTTAATTATTATTATTTTTTTGTAAATAAATGTTTCATTTATGTGCACCGCAGGGTGCGCGCCGCAAGAGATGTGCACCGCCGGAGATGCGCGCCACTGGAGATGTGCATCGCAGGATATGTGCGCAGCAGGAGATGTGCATGCAGGAGATGTGAGCCGCAGGAGATGTACATAGCAGGAGATGTGCGCCGCAGGAGATGTGCACCGCAGGAGATGTGCATCGCAGGATATGTGCGCCGCAGGAGATGTGCATGCAGGAGATGTGAGCCGCAGGAGATGTACATAGCAGGAGATGTGCGCCGCAGGAGATGTGCACCGCAGGAGATGTGTACGCAGGAGATATGCGCCGCAGGAGATGTGCGCAGCAGGAGATGTGCACCACTTGAGATATGCACTGCAGGAGATGTGCAAAGGAAATGTGCGCTGCAGGACATAAACATTAATTTGATTTAATAATATTTTTTTGTAAATAAATGTTTCATTTATGTGCACCGCAGGGTGTGCGCCGCAAGAGATGTGCACCGCCGGAGATGTGCGCATTAGGAGATGTGCACCGCAGGAGATGTGCGCAGCAGGAGATGTGTGCCGCAGGAGACGTGCGCAGCAGGAGATGTGCACCACTTGGGATATTCACTGCAGGAGATGTGCGCTGCAGGAGATGTGCATGCAGGAGATGTGAGCCGCAGGAGAGGTACATAGCAGGAGATGTGCGCCGCAGGCGATATGCGCAGCAGGAGATGTGTGCCGCAGTTTTTTTATTAATTTGATTTGATTTTTTGATTTTTTTGTAAATAAATGTTTAATTTATGTGCAACGCAGGGTGTGCGCCGCAGGAGGTGCGCCGCAAGAGATGTGCACCGCAGGAGATGTGCGCAGCAAGAGATGTGCGCCGCAGGAGATGTGCGGCGCAAGAGATGTGCGGCGCAAGAGATGTGCACGCAGGAGATGTGCACCGCAGGAGATGTGCGCAGCAGGAGATGTGCACCGCAGGAGATGTGCGCAGCAGGAGATGTGCACCGCAAGAGATGTTCGCCGCAAGAGATGTGCGCCACAGGAGATGTGCGCCGCAGGAGATGTGCGCAGCAGGGTGTGTGCACACGTTTTTTTTATTAATTTTATTTAATAATATTTTTTTGTAAATAAATGTTTCATTTATGTACACCGCAGGGTGTGCGCCGCAAGAGACGTGCACCGCAGGAGATGTGCGCCGCAGGAGATGAGTGCCGCAGGAGATGTGTGCCACAGGATGTGTGCGCACAGTTTTTTTAGGAATTTGAGTTAATTATTATTATTTTTTGTAAATAAATGTTTCATTTATGTGCACCGCAGGGTGTGCGACGCAGGATGTTCACCGCAGGAGATTTCCGCAGCAGGAGATCTGCGCCACTGGAGATGTGCACCGCAAGAGATGTGCACGCAGGAGATGTGCACTTAGGAGATGTGCGCTGCAGGAGATGTGCGCCGCAGGAGATGTGCACGCAGGAGATGTGCGCCATCGGAGATGTGCACCGCAGGAGATGTGCGCCGCAGGCGATATGCGCAGCAGGAGATGTACATAGCAGGAGATGTGCGCCGCAGGAGATATACATAGCAGGAGATGTGCGCCGCAAGAGATTTGCAAGCAGGAGATGTGCAATGCAGGATGTGTGCGCACAGTTTTTTTAGGAATTTGAGTTAATTATTATTATTTTTTGTAAATAAATGTTTAATTTATTTGCACCGCAGGGTGTGCGACGCAGGATGTACACCGCAGGAGATTTGCGCAGCAGGAGATGTGCGCCACTGGAGATTTGCAACACAGGAGATGTGCACGCAGGAGATGTGCGCCGCAGGAGATGTACATAGCAGGAGATGTGCACGCAGGAGATGTGCGCCGCAGGAGATGTACATAGCAGGAGATGTGCGCCGCAGGCGATATGCGCAACCGGAGATGTGCACCGCAGGAGATGTGCGCCGCAGCAGATGTGCACGCAGGAGATGTGCAACGCAGGATATGTGCGCAGCAGGAGATGTGCGCCTCAGGAGATGTGCGCAGCAGGGTTTGCGCACACGTTTTTTTTATTAATTTGATTTAATAATATTTTTTTGTAAATAAATGTTTCATTTATGTGCACCGCAGGGTGTGCGCCGTAAGAGATGTGCACTGCCGGAGATGTGCGCATTAGGAGATGTGCACCGCAGGAGACGTGCGCTGCAGGAGATGTGCGCCGCAGGAGATGTACATAGCAGGAGATGTGCGCCGCAGGCGATATGCGCAGCAGGAGATGTACATAGCAGGAGATGTGCACGCAGGAGATGTGCACGCAGGAGATGTGCGCCGCAGGAGATGTACATAGCAGGAGATGTGCGCTGCAGGATGTGTGCGCACAGTTTTTTAGGAATTTGAGTTAATTATTATTATTTTTTGTGAATAAATGTTTCATTTATGTGCACCGCAGGGTGTGCGACGCAGGATGTTCACCGCAGGAGATTTCCGCAGCAGGAGATATGCGCCGCAGGAGATGAGTGCCGCAGGAGATGTGCGCCACAGGATGTGTGCGCACAGTTTTTTGAGGAATTTGAGTTAATTATTATTATTTTTTGTGAATAAATGTTTCATTTATGTGCACCGCAGGGTGTGCGACGCAGGATGTTCACCGCAGGAGATTTCCGCAGCAGTAGATGTGCGCCACTGGAGATGTGCACCGCAAGAGATGTGTACGCAGGAGATGTGCACTTAGGAGATGTGCGCTGCAGGAGATGTGCGCCGCAGGAGATGTGCACTCAGGAGATGTGCGCCATCGGAGATGTGCACCGCAGGAGACGTGCACTGCAGGAGATTTGCGCAGCAGGAGATGTGCACCGCAGGAGATGTGCGCAGCAGGAGATGTGCACTGCAGGAGATGTGTACGCACAGTTTTTTTAGGAATTTTAGTTAATTATTATTATTTTTGTAAATAAATGTTTCATTTATGTGCACCTCAGGAGATTTGCGCAGCAGGAGATGTGCGCCACTGGAGATGTGCACCAAAGGAGATGTGCACGCAGGAGATGTGCACGCAGCAGATGTGCGCCGCAGGAGATTTACATAGCAGGAGATGAGCACGCAGGAGATGTACATAGCAGGATATGTGCACCGCAGGAGATGTCCACCGCAGGAGATGTGCGCCGCAGGCGATATGCGCAGCAGGAGATGTGCACGCAGGAGATGTGCGCTGCAGGAGATGTGCGCCGCAGGAGATGTGCACGCAGGAGATGTGCGCCATCGGAGATGTGCACCGCAGGAGATGTGCGCCGCAGGCGATATGCGCAGCAGGAGATGTACATAGCAGGAGATGTGCGCCGCAGGAGATAGACATAGCAGGAGATGTGCGCCGCAAGAGATTTGCAAGCAGGAGATGTGCAATGCAGGATGTGTGAGCACAGTTTTTTTAGGAATTTGAGTTAATTATTATTATTTTTTGTAAATAAATGTTTAATTTATTTGCACCGCAGGGTGTGCGACGCAGGATGTACACCGCAGGAGATTTGCGCAGCAGGAGATGTGCGCCACTGGAGATGTGCACCGCAGGAGATGTGCACGCAGGACATTTGCGCCGCAGGAGATGTACATAGCAGGAGATGTGCACGCAGGAGACGTGCACTGCAGGAGATTTGCGCAGCAGGAGATGTGCACCGCAGGAGATCTGCACCGCAGGAGATGTGCGCAGCAGGAGATGTGCACTGCAGGAGATGTGTACGCACAGTTTTTTTAGGAATTTGAGTTAATTATTATTATTTTTTGTAAATAAATGTTTCATTTATGTGCACCTCAGGAGATTTGCGCAGCAGGAGATGTGCGCCACTGGAGATGTGCACCGCAGGAGATGTGCACGCAGAAGATGTGCGCCGCAGGAGATGTGCGCCGCAGGAGATTTACATAGCAGGAGATGAGCACTTAGGAGATGTACATAGCAGGATATGTGCACCACAGGAGATGTCCACCGCAGGAGATGTGCGCAGCAGGAGATGTGCACCGCAGGAGATGTGTACACAGGAGATATGCGCCGCAGGAGATGTGCAAGCAGGAGATGTGCAATGCAGGATGTGTGCGCACAGTTTTTTTAGGAATTTGAGTTAATTATTATTATTTTTTGTAAATAAATGTTTAATTTATTTGGACCGCAGGGTGTGCGACGCAGGATGTACACCGCAGGAGATTTGCGCAGCAGGAGATGTGCGCCACTGGAGATGTGCACCGCAGGAGATGTGCACGCAGGAGATGTGCGCCGCAGGAGATGTACATAGCAGGAGATGTGCACGCAGGAGATGTGCGCCTCAGGAGATGTACATAGCAGGAGATGTGCGCCGCAGGCGATATGTGCCACCGGAGATGTGCACCGCAGGAGATGTGCGCCGCAGGAGATGTGCGCAGCATGAGATGTGCGCCTCAGGAGATGTGCGCAGCAGGGTGTGTGCACACGTTTTTTTTATTAGTTTTATTTAATAATATTTTTTTGTAAATAAATGTTTCATTTATGTGCACCGCAGGGTGTGCGACGCAGGATGTACACCGCAGGAGATGTGCGCAACAGGAAATGTGCACCACAGGAGATGTGCGCAGCAGGAGATGTGCACCGCAGGAGATGTGCGCCGCAGGAGATGTGCACCGCAGGAGATGTGCACGCAGGAGATTAGCACGCAGGAGATGTGCGCCGCAGGATGTGTGCACTGCAGGAGATGTGCGCTGCAGGAGATGTGCATGCAGGAGATGTGAGCCGCAGGAGACGTACATAGCAGGAGATGTGCGCCGCAGGCGATATGCGCAGCAGGAGATGTGTGCCGCAGTTTTTTTATTAATTTGATTTGATTTTTTTCTTTTTTTGTAAATAACTCTTTTATTTATGTGCAACGCATAGTTCGCAACGCAGGATGTGCGCCGCAAGAGATATGCACCGCAGGAGATGTGCGCAACAGGAGATGTGCACCACAGGAGATGTGCGCAGCAGGAGATGTGCACCGCAGGAGATGTGCACGCAGGAGATTAGCACGCAGGAGATGTGCGCTGCAGGATTTGTGCGCACAGTTTTTTTATTAATTTGAGTTAATTATTATTATTTTTTTGTAAATAAATGTTTCATTTATGTGCACCGCAGGGTGCGCGCCGCAAGAGATGTGCACCGCCGGAGATGCGCGCCACTGGAGATGTGCATCGCAGGATATGTGCGCAGCAGGAGATGTGCATGCAGGAGATGTGAGCCGCAGGAGATGTACATAGCAGGAGATGTGCGCCGCAGGAGATGTGCACCGCAGGAGATGTGCATCGCAGGATATGTGCGCCGCAGGAGATGTGCATGCAGGAGATGTGAGCCGCAGGAGATGTACATAGCAGGAGATGTGCGCCGCAGGAGATGTGCACCGCAGGAGATGTGTACGCAGGAGATATGCGCCGCAGGAGATGTGCGCAGCAGGAGATGTGCACCACTTGAGATATGCACTGCAGGAGATGTGCAAAGGAAATGTGCGCTGCAGGACATAAACATTAATTTGATTTAATAATATTTTTTTGTAAATAAATGTTTCATTTATGTGCACCGCAGGGTGTGCGCCGCAAGAGATGTGCACCGCCGGAGATGTGCGCATTAGGAGATGTGCACCGCAGGAGATGTGCGCAGCAGGAGATGTGTGCCGCAGGAGACGTGCGCAGCAGGAGATGTGCACCACTTGGGATATTCACTGCAGGAGATGTGCGCTGCAGGAGATGTGCATGCAGGAGATGTGAGCCGCAGGAGAGGTACATAGCAGGAGATGTGCGCCGCAGGCGATATGCGCAGCAGGAGATGTGTGCCGCAGTTTTTTTATTAATTTGATTTGATTTTTTTCTTTTTTTGTAAATAACTGTTTTATTTATGTGCAACGCATAGTTCGCAACGCAGGATGTGCGCCGCAAGAGATATGCACCGCAGGAGATGTGCGCAACAGGAGATGTGCACCACAGGAGATGTGCGCAGCAGGAGATGTGCACCGCAGGAGATGTGCACCGCAGGAGATGTGCGCAACAGGAGATGTGCACCACAGGAGATGTGCGCTGCAGGATTTGTGCGCACAGTTTTTTTATTAATTTGAGTTAATTATTATTATTTTTTTGTAAATAAATGTTTCATTTATGTGCACCGCAGGGTGCGCGCCGCAAGAGATGTGCACCGCCGGAGATGTGCGCCACTGGAGATGTACATAGCAGGAGATGTGCGCCGCAGGAGATATGCGCAGCAGGAGATGTGTGCCGCAGTTTTTTTATTAATTTGATTTGATTTTTTGATTTTTTTATAAATAAATGTTTCATTTATGTGCAACGCAGGGTGTGCGCCGCAGGATGTGCGCCGCAAGAGATGTGCACCGCAGGAGATGTGCGCAGCAAGAGATGTGCGCCGCAGGAGATGTGCGGCGCAAGAGATGTGCACGCAGGAGATGTGCGCAGCAGGAGATGTGCACTGCAGGAGATGTGCGCAGCAGGAGATGTGCACCGCAGGAGATGTGCGCAGCAGGAGATGTGCACCGCAAGAGATGTGCGCCGCAAGAGATGTGCGCCACAGGAGATGTGCGCCGCAGGAGATGTGCGCAGCAGGGTGTGTGCACACGTTTTTTTTATTAATTTGATTTAATAATATTTTTTTGTAAATAAATGTTTCATTTATGTACACCGCAGGGTGTGCGCCGCAAGAGATGTGCACCGCCGGAGATGTGCGCATTAGGAGATGTGCACCGCAGGAGATGTGCGCAGCAGGAGATGTGAGCCGCAGGAGACGTACATAGCAGGAGATGTGCGCCGCAGGCGATATGCGCAGCAGGAGATGTGTGCCGCAGTTTTTTTATTAATTTGATTTGATTTTTTTCTTTTTTTGTAAATAACTGTTTTATTTATGTGCAACGCATAGTTCGCAACGCAGGATGTGCGCCGCAAGAGATATGCACGGCAGGAGATGTGCGCAACAGGCGATATGCGCAGCAGGAGATGTGTGCCGCAGTTTTTTTATTAATTTGATTTGATTTTTTTCTTTTTTTGTAAATAACTCTTTTATTTATGTGCAACGCATAGTTCGCAACGCAGGATGTGCGCCGCAAGAGATATGCACCGCAGGAGATGTGCGCAACAGGAGATGTGCACCACAGGAGATGTGCGCAGCAGGAGATGTGCACCGCAGGAGATGTGCACGCAGGAGATTAGCACGCAGGAGATGTGCGCTGCAGGATTTGTGCGCACAGTTTTTTTATTAATTTGAGTTAATTATTATTATTTTTTTGTAAATAAATGTTTCATTTATGTGCACCGCAGGGTGCGCGCCGCAAGAGATGTGCACCGCCGTAGATGCGCGCCACTGGAGATGTGCATCGCAGGATATGTGCGCCGCAGGAGATGTGCATGCAGGAGATGTGAGCCGCAGGAGATGTACATAGCAGGAGATGTGCGCCGCAGGAGATGTGCACCGCAGGAGATGTGTACGCAGGAGATATGCGCCGCAGGAGATGTGCGCAGCAGGAGATGTGCACCACTTGAGATATGCACTGCAGGAGATGTGCAAAGGAAATGTGCGCTGCAGGACATGTACATAGCAGGAGATATGCACCGCAGGCGATATGCGCAGCAGGAGATGTGCGCCACTGGAGATGTGCATCGCAGGAGATGTGCGCCGCAGGAGATGTGCATGCAGGAGATGTGAGCCGCAGGAGATGTACATAGCAGGAGATGTGCGCCGCAGGCAATATGCGCATCAGGAGATGTGTGCCGCAGTTTTTTTATTAATTTGATTTGATTTTTTAATTTTTTTGTAAATAACTGTTTTATTTATGTGCAACGCAGGGTTCGCAACGCAGGATGTGCGCCACAAGAGATATGCACCGCAGGAGATGTGCGCAACAGGAAATGTGCACCACAGGAGATGTGCGCAGCAGGAGATGTGCACCGCAGGAGATGTGCGCCGCAGGAGATGTGCACCGCAGGAGATGTGCACGCAGGAGATTAGCACGCAGGAGATGTGCGCCGCAGGATGTGTGCACTGCAGGAGATGTGCGCAGCAGGAGATGTGCACCGCAGGAGATGTACACCGCAGGAGATGTGCGCAGCAGGAGATGTGCACCGCAGGAGATTTGTACGCAGGAGATGTGCGCAGCAGGAGATGTGCACCGCAGGAGATGTGCGCAGCAGGAGATGTGCACCGCAGGAGATGTGCGCAGCAGGAGATGTTCACCGCAAGAGATGTGCGCCGCAAGAAATGTGCGCCACAGGAGATGTGCGCCGCAGGAGATGTGCGCAGCAGGAGATGTGCACCGCAAAAGATGTGCGCCGCAAGAGATGTGCGCCACAGGAGATGTGCGCCGCAGGAGATGTGCGCAGCAGGGTGTGTGCACACGTTTTTTTTATTAATTTGATTTAATAATATTTTTTTGTAAATAAATGTTTCATTTATGTGCACCGCAGGGTGTGCGCCGCAAGAGATGTGCACCGCCGGAGATGTGCGCATTAGGAGATGTGCACCGCAGGAGATGTGCGCAGCAGGAGATGTGTGCCGCAGGAGACGTGCGCAGCAGGAGATGTGCACCACTTGGGATATTCACTGCAGGAGATGTGCGCTGCAGGAGATGTGCATGCAGGAGATGTGAGCCGCAGGAGAGGTACATAGCAGGAGATGTGCGCCGCAGGCGATATGCGCAGCAGGAGATGTGTGCCGCAGTTTTTTTATTAATTTGATTTGATTTTTTTCTTTTTTTGTAAATAACTGTTTTATTTATGTGCAACGCATAGTTCGCAACGCAGGATGTGCGCCGCAAGAGATATGCACCGCAGGAGATGTGCGCAACAGGAGATGTGCACCACAGGAGATGTGCGCAGCAGGAGATGTGCACCGCAGGAGATGTGCACCGCAGGAGATGTGCGCAACAGGAGATGTGCACCACAGGAGATGTGCGCTGCAGGATTTGTGCGCACAGTTTTTTTATTAATTTGAGTTAATTATTATTATTTTTTTGTAAATAAATGTTTCATTTATGTGCACCGCAGGGTGCGCGCCGCAAGAGATGTGCACCGCCGGAGATGTGCGCCACTGGAGATGTACATAGCAGGAGATGTGCGCCGCAGGAGATATGCGCAGCAGGAGATGTGTGCCGCAGTTTTTTTATTAATTTGATTTGATTTTTTGATTTTTTTATAAATAAATGTTTCATTTATGTGCAACGCAGGGTGTGCGCCGCAGGATGTGCGCCGCAAGAGATGTGCACCGCAGGAGATGTGCGCAGCAAGAGATGTGCGCCGCAGGAGATGTGCGGCGCAAGAGATGTGCACGCAGGAGATGTGCGCAGCAGGAGATGTGCACCGCAGGAGATGTGCGCAGCAGGAGATGTGCACCGCAGGAGATGTGCGCAGCAGGAGATGTGCACCGCAAGAGATGTGCGCCGCAAGAGATGTGCGCCACAGGAGATGTGTGCCGCAGGAGATGTGCGCAGCAGGGTGTGTGCACACAGTTTTTTTATTAATTTGAGTTCATTATTATAATTTTTTTGTAAATAAATGTTTCATTTATGTGCAACGAAGGGTGTGCGCCGCAGGATGTGCGCCGCAAGAGATTTGCACCGCCGGAGATGTGGGCAGCAGGAGATGTGCACCGCAGGAGATGTACAACGCAGGAGATGTGCCTAGCAGGAGATGTGCACCGCAGGAGATGTGTACGCAGGAGATATGCGCCGCAGGAGATGTGCGCAGCAGGAGATGTGCACCACTTGAGATATGCACTGCAGGAGATGTGCACAGGAAATGTGCGCTGCAGGACATGTACATAGCAGGAGATATGCGCCGCAGGCGATATGCGCAGCAGGAGATGTGCGCCACTGGAGATGTGCATCGCAGGAGATGTGCGCCGCAGGAGATGTGCATGCAGGAGATGTGAGCCGCAGGAGATGTACATAGCAGGAGATGTGCGCCGCAGGCAATATGCGCATCAGGAGATGTGTGCCCTAGTTTTTTTATTAATTTGATTTGATTTTTTAATTTTTTTGTAAATAACTGTTTTATTTATATGCAACGCAGGGTTCGCAACGCAGGATGTGCGCCACAAGAGATATGCACCGCAGGAGATGTGCGCAACAGGAAATGTGCACCACAGGAGATGTGCGCAGCAGGAGATGTGCACCGCAGGAGATGTGCGCCGCAGGAGATGTGCACCGCAGGAGATGTGCACGCAGGAGATTAGCACGCAGGAGATGTGCGCCGCAGGATGTGTGCACTGCAGGAGATGTGCGCAGCAGGAGATGTGCACCGCAGGAGATGTACACCGCAGGAGATGTGCGCAGCAGGAGATGTGCACCGCAGGAGATTTGTACTTAGGAGATGTGCGCAGCAGGAGATGTGCACCGCAGGAGATGTGCGCAGCAGGAGATGTGCACCGCAGGAGATGTGCGCAGCAGGAGATGTGCACCGCAAGAGATGTGCGCTGCAAGAAATGTGCGCCACAGGAGATGTGCGCCGCAGGAGATGTGCGCAGCAGGGTGTGTGCACAGGTTTTTTTTATTAACTTGATTTAATAATATTTTTTTGTAAATAAATGTTTCATTTATGTGCACCGCAGGGTGTGCGCCGCAAGAGATGTGCACCGCCGGAGATGTGCGCATTAGGAGATGTGCACCGCAGGAGATGTGCGCATCAGGAGATGTGTGCCGCAGGAGACGTGCGCAGCAGGAGATGTGCACCACTTGGGATATTCACTGCAGGAGATGTGCGCTGCAGGAGATGTGCATGCAGGAGATGTGAGCCGCAGTTTTTTTATTAATTTGATTTGATTTTTTTCTTTTTTTGTAAATAACTGTTTTATTTATGTGCAACGCATAGTTCGCAACGCAGGATGTGCGCCGCAAGAGATATGCACCGCAGGAGATGTGCGCAACAGGAGATGTGCACCACAGGAGATGTGCGCAGCAGGAGATGTGCACCGCAGGAGATGTGCGCAGCAGGAGATGTTCACCGCAAGAGATGTGCGCCGCAAGAAATGTGCGCCACAGGAGATGTGCGCCGCAGGAGATGTGCGCAGCAGGAGATGTGCACCGCAAGAGATGTGCGCCGCAAGAGATGTGCGCCACAGGAGATGTGCGCCGCAGGAGATGTGCGCAGCAGGGTGTGTGCACACGTTTTTTTTATTAATTTGATTTAATAATATTTTTTTGTAAATAAATGTTTCATTTATGTGCACCGCAGGGTGTGCGCCGCAAGAGATGTGCACCGCCGGAGATGTGCGCATTAGGAGATGTGCACCGCAGGAGATGTGCGCAGCAGGAGATGTGTGCCGCAGGAGACGTGCGCAGCAGGAGATGTGCACCACTTGGGATATTCACTGCAGGAGATGTGCGCTGCAGGAGATGTGCATGCAGGAGATGTGAGCCGCAGGAGAGGTACATAGCAGGAGATGTGCGCCGCAGGCGATATGCGCAGCAGGAGATGTGTGCCGCAGTTTTTTTATTAATTTGATTTGATTTTTTTCTTTTTTTGTAAATAACTGTTTTATTTATGTGCAACGCATAGTTCGCAACGCAGGATGTGCGCCGCAAGAGATATGCACCGCAGGAGATGTGCGCAACAGGAGATGTGCACCACAGGAGATGTGCGCAGCAGGAGATGTGCACCGCAGGAGATGTGCACCGCAGGAGATGTGCGCAACAGGAGATGTGCACCACAGGAGATGTGCGCTGCAGGATTTGTGCGCACAGTTTTTTTATTAATTTGAGTTAATTATTATTATTTTTTTGTAAATAAATGTTTCATTTATGTGCACCGCAGGGTGCGCGCCGCAAGAGATGTGCACCGCCGGAGATGTGCGCCACTGGAGATGTACATAGCAGGAGATGTGCGCCGCAGGAGATATGCGCTGCAGGAGATGTGTGCCGCAGTTTTTTTATTAATTTGATTTGATTTTTTGATTTTTTTATAAATAAATGTTTCATTTATGTGCAACGCAGGGTGTGCGCCGCAGGATGTGCGCCGCAAGAGATGTGCACCGCAGGAGATGTGCGCAGCAAGAGATGTGCGCCGCAGGAGATGTGCGGCGCAAGAGATGTGCACGCAGGAGATGTGCGCAGCAGGAGATGTGCACCGCAGGAGATGTGCGCAGCAGGAGATGTGCACCGCAGGAGATGTGCGCAGCAGGAGATGTGCACCGCAAGAGATGTGCGCCGCAAGAGATGTGCGCCACAGGAGATGTGTGCCGCAGGAGATGTGCGCAGCAGGGTGTGTGCACACAGTTTTTTTATTAATTTGAGTTCATTATTATAATTTTTTTGTAAATAAATGTTTCATTTATGTGCAACGAAGGGTGTGCGCCGCAGGATGTGCGCCGCAAGAGATTTGCACCGCCGGAGATGTGGGCAGCAGGAGATGTGCACCGCAGGAGATGTACAACGCAGGAGATGTGCCTAGCAGGAGATGTGCACCGCAGGAGATGTGTACGCAGGAGATATGCGCCGCAGGAGATGTGTGCAGCAGGAGATGTGCACCACTTGAGATATGCACTGCAGGAGATGTGCACAGGAAATGTGCGCTGCAGGACATGTACATAGCAGGAGATATGCGCCGCAGGCGATATGCGCAGCAGGAGATGTGCGCCACTGGAGATGTGCATCGCAGGAGATGTGCGCCGCAGGAGATGTGCATGCAGGAGATGTGAGCCGCAGGAGATGTACATAGCAGGAGATGTGCGCCGCAGGCAATATGCGCATCAGGAGATGTGTGCCCTAGTTTTTTTATTAATTTGATTTGATTTTTTAATTTTTTTGTAAATAACTGTTTTATTTATATGCAACGCAGGGTTCGCAACGCAGGATGTGCGCCACAAGAGATATGCACCGCAGGAGATGTGCGCAACAGGAAATGTGCACCACAGGAGATGTGCGCAGCAGGAGATGTGCACCGCAGGAGATGTGCGCCGCAGGAGATGTGCACCGCAGGAGATGTGCACGCAGGAGATTAGCACGCAGGAGATGTGCGCCGCAGGATGTGTGCACTGCAGGAGATGTGCGCAGCAGGAGATGTGCACCGCAGGAGATGTACACCGCAGGAGATGTGCGCAGCAGGAGATGTGCTCCGCAGGAGATTTGTACTTAGGAGATGTGCGCAGCAGGAGATGTGCACCGCAGGAGATGTGCGCAGCAGGAGATGTGCACCGCAGGAGATGTGCGCAGCAGGAGATGTGCACCGCAAGAGATGTGCGCTGCAAGAAATGTGCGCCACAGGAGATGTGCGCCGCAGGAGATGTGCGCAGCAGGGTGTGTGCACAGGTTTTTTTTATTACCTTGATTTAATAATATTTTTTTGTAAATAAATGTTTCATTTATGTGCACCGCAGGGTGTGCGCCGCAAGAGATGTGCACCGCCGGAGATGTGCGCATTAGGAGATGTGCACCGCAGGAGATGTGCGCATCAGGAGATGTGTGCCGCAGGAGACGTGCGCAGCAGGAGATGTGCACCACTTGGGATATTCACTGCAGGAGATGTGCGCTGCAGGAGATGTGCATGCAGGAGATGTGAGCCGCAGTTTTTTTATTAATTTGATTTGATTTTTTTCTTTTTTTGTAAATAACTGTTTTATTTATGTGCAACGCATAGTTCGCAACGCAGGATGTGCGCCGCAAGAGATATGCACCGCAGGAGATGTGCGCAACAGGAGATGTGCACCACAGGAGATGTGCGCAGCAGGAGATGTACACCGCAGGAGATGTGCGCCGCAGGAGATGTGCACCGCAGGAGATGTGCACGCAGGAGATTAGCACGCAGGAGATGTGCGCCACAGGATGTGTGCGCACAGTTTTTTTAGGAATTTGAGTTAATTATTATTATTTTTTGTGAATAAATGTTTCATTTATGTGCACCGCAGAGTGTGCGACGCAGGATGTTCACCGCAGGAGATTTCCGCAGCAGGAGATGTGCGCCACTGGAGATGTGCACCGCAAGAGATGTGCACGCAGGAGATGTGCACTTAGGAGATGTGCGCTGCAGGAGATGTGCGCCGCAGGAGATGTGCACGCAGGAGATGTGCGCCATCGGAGATGTGCACCGCAGGAGATGTGCGCCGCAGGCGATATGCGCAGCAGGAGATGTACATAGCAGGAGATGTGCGCCGCAAGAGATGTGCAAGCAGGAGATGTGCAATGCAGGATGTGTGCGCACAGTTTTTTTAGGAATTTGAGTTAATTATTATTATTTTTTGTAAATAAATGTTTAATTTATTTGCACCGCAGGGTGTGCGACGCAGGATGTACACCGCAGGAGATTTGCGCAGCAGGAGATGTGCGCCACTGGAGATGTGCACCGCAGGAGATGTGCACGCAGGACATTTGCGCCGCAGGAGATGTACATAGCAGGAGATGTGAACGCAGGAGACGTGCACTGCAGGAGATTTGCGCAGCAGGAGATGTGCACCGCAGGAGATCTGCACCGCAGGAGATGTGCGCAGCAGGAGATGTGCACTGCAGGAGATGTGTACGCACAGTTTTTTTAGGAATTTGAGTTAATTATTATTATTTTTTGTAAATAAATGTTTCATTTATGTGCACCTCAGGAGATTTGCGCAGCAGGAGATGTGCGCCACTGGAGATGTGCACCACAGGAGATGTGCACGCAGGAGATGTGCACGCAGGAGATGTGCGCCGCAGGAGATTTACATAGCAGGAGATAAGCACGCAGGAGATGTACATAGCAGGATATGTGCACCGCAGGAGATGTCCACCGCAGGAGATGTGCGCAGCAGGAGATGTGCACAGCAGGAAATGTGTACACAGGAGATATGCGCCGCAGGAGATGAGTGCCGCAGGAGATGTTCGCCACAGGATGTGTGCGCACTGTTTTTTTAGGAATTTGAGTTAATTATTATTATTTTTTGTGAATAAATGTTTCATTTATGTGCACCGCAGAGTGTGCGACGCAGGATGTTCACCGCATGAGATTTCCGCAGCAGGAGATGTGCGCCACTGGAGATGTGCACCGCAAGAGATGTGCACGCAGGAGATGTGCACTTAGGAGATGTGCGCAGCAGGGTGTGTGCACACGTTTTTTTTATTAATTTGATTTAATAATATTTTTTTGTAAATAAATGTTTCATTTATGCGCTCCGCAGGGTGTGCGCCGCAAGAGATGTGCACCGCCGGAGATTTGCGCATTAGGAGATGTGCACCGCAGGAGATGTGCGCAGCAGGAGATGTGTGCCGCAGGAGACGTGCGCAGCAGGAGATGTGCACCACTTGGGATATTCACTGCAGGAGATGTGCGCTGCAGGAGATGTGCATGCAGGAGATGTGAGCCGCAGGAGACGTACATAGCAGGAGATGTGCGCCGCAGGCGATATGCGCAGCAGGAGATGTGTGCCGCAGTTTTTTTATTAATTTGATTTGATTTTTTTCTTTTTTTGTAAATAACTGTTTTATTTATGTGCAACGCATAGTTCGCAACGCAGGATGTGCGCCGCAAGAGATATGCACCGCAGGAGATGTGCGCAACAGGAGATGTGCACCACAGGAGATGTGCGCAGCAGGAGATGTGCACCGCAGGAGATGTGCACCGCAGGAGATGTGCGCAACAGGAGATGTGCACCATAGGAGATGTGTGCTGCAGGATTTGTGCGCACAGTTTTTTTATTAATTTGAGTTAATTATTATTTTTTTGTAAATAAATGTTTCATTTATGTGCACCGCAGGGTGCGCGCCGCAAGAGATGTGCACCGCCGGAGATGTGCGCCACTGGAGATGTACATGGCAGGAGATGTGCGCCGCAGGAGATATGCGCAGCAGGAGATGTGTGCCGCAGTTTTTTTATTAATTTGATTTGATTTTTTGATTTTTTTGTAAATAAATGTTTAATTTATGTGCAACGCAGGGTGTGCGCCGCAGGAGGTGCGCCGCAAGAGATGTGCACCGCAGGAGATGTGCGCTGCAAGAGATGTGCGCCGCAGGAGATGTGCGGCGCAAGAGATGTGCGGCGCAAGAGATGTGCACGCAGGAGATGTGCACCGCAGGAGATGTGCGCAGCAGGAGATGTGCACCGCAGGAGATGTGCGCAGCAGGAGATGTGCACCGCAAGAGATGTGCGCCGCAAGAGATGTGCGCCACAGGAGATGTGCGCCGCAGGAGATGTGCGCAGCAGGGTGTGTGCACACGTTTTTTTTATTAATTTTATTTAATAATATTTTTTTGTAAATAAATGTTTCATTTATGTACACCGCAGGGTGTGCGCCGCAAGAGACGTGCACCGCAGGAGATGTGCGCCGCAGGAGATGAGTGCCGCAGGAGATGTGTGCCACAGGATGTGTGCGCACAGTTTTTTTAGGAATTTGAGTTAATTATTATTATTTTTTGTAAATAAATGTTTCATTTATGTGCACCGCAGGGTGTGCGACGCAGGATGTTCACCGCAGGAGATTTCCGCAGCAGGACATCTGCGCCACTGGAGATGTGCACCGCAAGAGATGTGCACGCAGGAGATGTGCACTTAGGAGATGTGCGCTGCAGGAGATGTGCGCCGCAGGAGATGTGCACGCAGGAGATGTGCGCCATCGGAGATGTGCACCGCAGGAGATGTGCGCCGCAGGCGATATGCGCAGCAGGAGATGTACATAGCAGGAGATGTGCGCCGCAGGAGATATACATAGCAGGAGATGTGCGCCGCAAGAGATGTGCAAGCAGGAGATGTGCAATGCAGGATGTGTGCGCACAGTTTTTTTAGGAATTTGAGTTAATTATTATTATTTTTTGTAAATAAATGTTTAATTTATTTGCACCGCAGGGTGTGCGACGCAGGATGTACACCGCAGGAGATTTGCGCAGCAGGAGATGTGCGCCACTGGAGATTTGCAACACAGGAGATGTGCACGCAGGAGATGTGCGCCGCAGGAGATGTACATAGCAGGAGATGTGCACGCAGGAGATGTGCGCCGCAGGAGATGTACATAGCAGGAGATGTGCGCCGCAGGCGATATGCGCCACCGGAGATGTGCACCGCAGGAGATGTGCGCCGCAGGAGATGTGCACGCAGGAGATGTGCAACGCAGGATATGTGCGCAGCAGGAGATGTGCGCCTCAGGAGATGTGCGCAGCAGGGTTTGCGCACACGTTTTTTTTATTAATTTGATTTAATAATATTTTTTTGTAAATAAATGTTTCATTTATGTGCACCGCAGGGTGTGCGCCGTAAGAGATGTGCACTGCCGGAGATGTGCGCATTAGGAGATGTGCACCGCAGGAGACGTGCGCTGCAGGAGATGTGCGCCGCAGGAGATGTACATAGCAGGAGATGTGCGCCGCAGGCGATATGCGCAGCAGGAGATGTACATAGCAGGAGATGTGCACGCAGGAGATGTGCACGCAGGAGATGTGCGCCGCAGGAGATGTACATAGCAGGAGATGTGCGCTGCAGGATGTGTGCGCACAGTTTTTTAGGAATTTGAGTTAATTATTATTATTTTTTGTGAATAAATGTTTCATTTATGTGCACCGCAGGGTGTGCGACGCAGGATGTTCACCGCAGGAGATTTCCGCAGCAGGAGATGTGCGCCACTGGAGATGTGCACCGCAAGAGATGTGCACGCAGGAGATGTGCACTTAGGAGATGTGCGCTGCAGGAGATGTGCGCCGCAGGAGATGTGCACGCAGGAGATGTGCGCCATCGGAGATGTGCACCGCAGGAGATGTGCGCCGCAGGCGATATGCGCAGCAGGAGATGTACATAGCAGGAGATGTGCGCCGCAGGAGATGTCCACCGCAGGAGATGTGCGCAGCAGGAGATGTGCACAGCAGGAGATGTGTACACAGGAGATATGCGCCGCAGGAGATGAGTGCCGCAGGAGATGTTCGCCACAGGATGTGTGCGCACTGTTTTTTTAGGAATTTGAGTTAATTATTATTATTTTTTGTGAATAAATGTTTCATTTATGTGCACCGCAGAGTGTGCGACGCAGGATGTTCACCGCATGAGATTTCCGCAGCAGGAGATGTGCGCCACTGGAGATGTGCACCGCAAGAGATGTGCACGCAGGAGATGTGCACTTAGGAGATGTGCGCAGCAGGGTGTGTGCACACGTTTTTTTTATTAATTTGATTTAATAATATTTTTTTGTAAATAAATGTTTCATTTATGCGCTCCGCAGGGTGTGCGCCGCAAGAGATGTGCACCGCCGGAGATTTGCGCATTAGGAGATGTGCACCGCAGGAGATGTGCGCAGCAGGAGATGTGTGCCGCAGGAGACGTGCGCAGCAGGAGATGTGCACCACTTGGGATATTCACTGCAGGAGATGTGCGCTGCAGGAGATGTGCATGCAGGAGATGTGAGCCGCAGGAGACGTACATAGCAGGAGATGTGCGCCGCAGGCGATATGCGCAGCAGGAGATGTGTGCCGCAGTTTTTTTATTAATTTGATTTGATTTTTTTCTTTTTTTGTAAATAACTGTTTTATTTATGTGCAACGCATAGTTCGCAACGCAGGATGTGCGCCGCAAGAGATATGCACCGCAGGAGATGTGCGCAACAGGAGATGTGCACCACAGGAGATGTGCGCAGCAGGAGATGTGCACCGCAGGAGATGTGCACCGCAGGAGATGTGCGCAACAGGAGATGTGCACCATAGGAGATGTGCGCTGCAGGATTTGTGCGCACAGTTTTTTTATTAATTTGAGTTAATTATTATTTTTTTGTAAATAAATGTTTCATTTATGTGCACCGCAGGGTGCGCGCCGCAAGAGATGTGCACCGCCGGAGATGTGCGCCACTGGAGATGTACATGGCAGGAGATGTGCGCCGCAGGAGATATGCGCAGCAGGAGATGTGTGCCGCAGTTTTTTTATTAATTTGATTTGATTTTTTGATTTTTTTGTAAATAAATGTTTAATTTATGTGCAACGCAGGGTGTGCGCCGCAGGAGGTGCGCCGCAAGAGATGTGCACCGCAGGAGATGTGCGCTGCAAGAGATGTGCGCCGCAGGAGATGTGCGGCGCAAGAGATGTGCGGCGCAAGAGATGTGCACGCAGGAGATGTGCACCGCAGGAGATGTGCGCAGCAGGAGATGTGCACCGCAGGAGATGTGCGCAGCAGGAGATGTGCACCGCAAGAGATGTGCGCCGCAAGAGATGTGCGCCACAGGAGATGTGCGCCGCAGGAGATGTGCGCAGCAGGGTGTGTGCACACGTTTTTTTTATTAATTTTATTTAATAATATTTTTTTGTAAATAAATGTTTCATTTATGTACACCGCAGGGTGTGCGCCGCAAGAGACGTGCACCGCAGGAGATGTGCGCCGCAGGAGATGAGTGCCGCAGGAGATGTGTGCCACAGGATGTGTGCGCACAGTTTTTTTAGGAATTTGAGTTAATTATTATTATTTTTTGTAAATAAATGTTTCATTTATGTGCACCGCAGGGTGTGCGACGCAGGATGTTCACCGCAGGAGATTTCCGCAGCAGGACATCTGCGCCACTGGAGATGTGCACCGCAAGAGATGTGCACGCAGGAGATGTGCACTTAGGAGATGTGCGCTGCAGGAGATGTGCGCCGCAGGAGATGTGCACGCAGGAGATGTGCGCCATCGGAGATGTGCACCGCAGGAGATGTGCGCCGCAGGCGATATGCGCAGCAGGAGATGTACATAGCAGGAGATGTGCGCCGCAGGAGATATACATAGCAGGAGATGTGCGCCGCAAGAGATGTGCAAGCAGGAGATGTGCAATGCAGGATGTGTGCGCACAGTTTTTTTAGGAATTTGAGTTAATTATTATTATTTTTTGTAAATAAATGTTTAATTTATTTGCACCGCAGGGTGTGCGACGCAGGATGTACACCGCAGGAGATTTGCGCAGCAGGAGATGTGCGCCACTGGAGATGTGCACCGCAGGAGATGTGCACGCAGGACATTTGCGCCGCAGGAGATGTACATAGCAGGAGATGTGAACGCAGGAGACGTGCACTGCAGGAGATTTGCGCAGCAGGAGATGTGCACCGCAGGAGATCTGCACCGCAGGAGATGTGCGCAGCAGGAGATGTGCACTGCAGGAGATGTGTACGCACAGTTTTTTTAGGAATTTGAGTTAATTATTATTATTTTTTGTAAATAAATGTTTCATTTATGTGCACCTCAGGAGATTTGCGCAGCAGGAGATGTGCGCCACTGGAGATGTGCACCACAGGAGATGTGCACGCAGGAGATGTGCACGCAGGAGATGTGCGCCGCAGGAGATTTACATAGCAGGAGATAAGCACGCAGGAGATGTACATAGCAGGATATGTGCACCGCAGGAGATGTCCACCGCAGGAGATGTGCGCAGCAGGAGATGTGCACAGCAGGAAATGTGTACACAGGAGATATGCGCCGCAGGAGATGAGTGCCGC
Source organism: Pleuronectes platessa (assembly GCF_947347685.1). Taxonomy (NCBI): domain Eukaryota; kingdom Metazoa; phylum Chordata; class Actinopteri; order Pleuronectiformes; family Pleuronectidae; genus Pleuronectes; species Pleuronectes platessa. The sequence continues at coordinate 39,570 of NW_026518877.1, read as the reverse complement.
AGGAGATGTTCGCCACAGGATGTGTGCGCACTGTTTTTTTAGGAATTTGAGTTAATTATTATTATTTTTTGTGAATAAATGTTTCATTTATGTGCACCGCAGAGTGTGCGACGCAGGATGTTCACCGCATGAGATTTCCGCAGCAGGAGATGTGCGCCACTGGAGATGTGCACCGCAAGAGATGTGCACGCAGGAGATGTGCACTTAGGAGATGTGCGCAGCAGGGTGTGTGCACACGTTTTTTTTATTAATTTGATTTAATAATATTTTTTTGTAAATAAATGTTTCATTTATGCGCTCCGCAGGGTGTGCGCCGCAAGAGATGTGCACCGCCGGAGATTTGCGCATTAGGAGATGTGCACCGCAGGAGATGTGCGCAGCAGGAGATGTGTGCCGCAGGAGACGTGCGCAGCAGGAGATGTGCACCACTTGGGATATTCACTGCAGGAGATGTGCGCTGCAGGAGATGTGCATGCAGGAGATGTGAGCCGCAGGAGACGTACATAGCAGGAGATGTGCGCCGCAGGCGATATGCGCAGCAGGAGATGTGTGCCGCAGTTTTTTTATTAATTTGATTTGATTTTTTTCTTTTTTTGTAAATAACTGTTTTATTTATGTGCAACGCATAGTTCGCAACGCAGGATGTGCGCCGCAAGAGATATGCACCGCAGGAGATGTGCGCAACAGGAGATGTGCACCACAGGAGATGTGCGCAGCAGGAGATGTGCACCGCAGGAGATGTGCACCGCAGGAGATGTGCGCAACAGGAGATGTGCACCATAGGAGATGTGTGCTGCAGGATTTGTGCGCACAGTTTTTTTATTAATTTGAGTTAATTATTATTTTTTTGTAAATAAATGTTTCATTTATGTGCACCGCAGGGTGCGCGCCGCAAGAGATGTGCACCGCCGGAGATGTGCGCCACTGGAGATGTACATGGCAGGAGATGTGCGCCGCAGGAGATATGCGCAGCAGGAGATGTGTGCCGCAGTTTTTTTATTAATTTGATTTGATTTTTTGATTTTTTTGTAAATAAATGTTTAATTTATGTGCAACGCAGGGTGTGCGCCGCAGGAGGTGCGCCGCAAGAGATGTGCACCGCAGGAGATGTGCGCTGCAAGAGATGTGCGCCGCAGGAGATGTGCGGCGCAAGAGATGTGCGGCGCAAGAGATGTGCACGCAGGAGATGTGCACCGCAGGAGATGTGCGCAGCAGGAGATGTGCACCGCAGGAGATGTGCGCAGCAGGAGATGTGCACCGCAAGAGATGTGCGCCGCAAGAGATGTGCGCCACAGGAGATGTGCGCCGCAGGAGATGTGCGCAGCAGGGTGTGTGCACACGTTTTTTTTATTAATTTTATTTAATAATATTTTTTTGTAAATAAATGTTTCATTTATGTACACCGCAGGGTGTGCGCCGCAAGAGACGTGCACCGCAGGAGATGTGCGCCGCAGGAGATGAGTGCCGCAGGAGATGTGTGCCACAGGATGTGTGCGCACAGTTTTTTTAGGAATTTGAGTTAATTATTATTATTTTTTGTAAATAAATGTTTCATTTATGTGCACCGCAGGGTGTGCGACGCAGGATGTTCACCGCAGGAGATTTCCGCAGCAGGACATCTGCGCCACTGGAGATGTGCACCGCAAGAGATGTGCACGCAGGAGATGTGCACTTAGGAGATGTGCGCTGCAGGAGATGTGCGCCGCAGGAGATGTGCACGCAGGAGATGTGCGCCATCGGAGATGTGCACCGCAGGAGATGTGCGCCGCAGGCGATATGCGCAGCAGGAGATGTACATAGCAGGAGATGTGCGCCGCAGGAGATATACATAGCAGGAGATGTGCGCCGCAAGAGATGTGCAAGCAGGAGATGTGCAATGCAGGATGTGTGCGCACAGTTTTTTTAGGAATTTGAGTTAATTATTATTATTTTTTGTAAATAAATGTTTAATTTATTTGCACCGCAGGGTGTGCGACGCAGGATGTACACCGCAGGAGATTTGCGCAGCAGGAGATGTGCGCCACTGGAGATTTGCAACACAGGAGATGTGCACGCAGGAGATGTGCGCCGCAGGAGATGTACATAGCAGGAGATGTGCACGCAGGAGATGTGCGCCGCAGGAGATGTACATAGCAGGAGATGTGCGCCGCAGGCGATATGCGCCACCGGAGATGTGCACCGCAGGAGATGTGCGCCGCAGGAGATGTGCACGCAGGAGATGTGCAACGCAGGATATGTGCGCAGCAGGAGATGTGCGCCTCAGGAGATGTGCGCAGCAGGGTTTGCGCACACGTTTTTTTTATTAATTTGATTTAATAATATTTTTTTGTAAATAAATGTTTCATTTATGTGCACCGCAGGGTGTGCGCCGTAAGAGATGTGCACTGCCGGAGATGTGCGCATTAGGAGATGTGCACCGCAGGAGACGTGCGCTGCAGGAGATGTGCGCCGCAGGAGATGTACATAGCAGGAGATGTGCGCCGCAGGCGATATGCGCAGCAGGAGATGTACATAGCAGGAGATGTGCACGCAGGAGATGTGCACGCAGGAGATGTGCGCCGCAGGAGATGTACATAGCAGGAGATGTGCGCTGCAGGATGTGTGCGCACAGTTTTTTAGGAATTTGAGTTAATTATTATTATTTTTTGTGAATAAATGTTTCATTTATGTGCACCGCAGGGTGTGCGACGCAGGATGTTCACCGCAGGAGATTTCCGCAGCAGGAGATGTGCGCCACTGGAGATGTGCACCGCAAGAGATGTGCACGCAGGAGATGTGCACTTAGGAGATGTGCGCTGCAGGAGATGTGCGCCGCAGGAGATGTGCACGCAGGAGATGTGCGCCATCGGAGATGTGCACCGCAGGAGATGTGCGCCGCAGGCGATATGCGCAGCAGGAGATGTACATAGCAGGAGATGTGCGCCGCAGGAGATGTCCACCGCAGGAGATGTGCGCAGCAGGAGATGTGCACAGCAGGAGATGTGTACACAGGAGATATGCGCCGCAGGAGATGAGTGCCGCAGGAGATGTTCGCCACAGGATGTGTGCGCACTGTTTTTTTAGGAATTTGAGTTAATTATTATTATTTTTTGTGAATAAATGTTTCATTTATGTGCACCGCAGAGTGTGCGACGCAGGATGTTCACCGCATGAGATTTCCGCAGCAGGAGATGTGCGCCACTGGAGATGTGCACCGCAAGAGATGTGCACGCAGGAGATGTGCACTTAGGAGATGTGCGCAGCAGGGTGTGTGCACACGTTTTTTTTATTAATTTGATTTAATAATATTTTTTTGTAAATAAATGTTTCATTTATGCGCTCCGCAGGGTGTGCGCCGCAAGAGATGTGCACCGCCGGAGATTTGCGCATTAGGAGATGTGCACCGCAGGAGATGTGCGCAGCAGGAGATGTGTGCCGCAGGAGACGTGCGCAGCAGGAGATGTGCACCACTTGGGATATTCACTGCAGGAGATGTGCGCTGCAGGAGATGTGCATGCAGGAGATGTGAGCCGCAGGAGACGTACATAGCAGGAGATGTGCGCCGCAGGCGATATGCGCAGCAGGAGATGTGTGCCGCAGTTTTTTTATTAATTTGATTTGATTTTTTTCTTTTTTTGTAAATAACTGTTTTATTTATGTGCAACGCATAGTTCGCAACGCAGGATGTGCGCCGCAAGAGATATGCACCGCAGGAGATGTGCGCAACAGGAGATGTGCACCACAGGAGATGTGCGCAGCAGGAGATGTGCACCGCAGGAGATGTGCACCGCAGGAGATGTGCGCAACAGGAGATGTGCACCATAGGAGATGTGCGCTGCAGGATTTGTGCGCACAGTTTTTTTATTAATTTGAGTTAATTATTATTTTTTTGTAAATAAATGTTTCATTTATGTGCACCGCAGGGTGCGCGCCGCAAGAGATGTGCACCGCCGGAGATGTGCGCCACTGGAGATGTACATGGCAGGAGATGTGCGCCGCAGGAGATATGCGCAGCAGGAGATGTGTGCCGCAGTTTTTTTATTAATTTGATTTGATTTTTTGATTTTTTTGTAAATAAATGTTTAATTTATGTGCAACGCAGGGTGTGCGCCGCAGGAGGTGCGCCGCAAGAGATGTGCACCGCAGGAGATGTGCGCTGCAAGAGATGTGCGCCGCAGGAGATGTGCGGCGCAAGAGATGTGCGGCGCAAGAGATGTGCACGCAGGAGATGTGCACCGCAGGAGATGTGCGCAGCAGGAGATGTGCACCGCAGGAGATGTGCGCAGCAGGAGATGTGCACCGCAAGAGATGTGCGCCGCAAGAGATGTGCGCCACAGGAGATGTGCGCCGCAGGAGATGTGCGCAGCAGGGTGTGTGCACACGTTTTTTTTATTAATTTTATTTAATAATATTTTTTTGTAAATAAATGTTTCATTTATGTACACCGCAGGGTGTGCGCCGCAAGAGACGTGCACCGCAGGAGATGTGCGCCGCAGGAGATGAGTGCCGCAGGAGATGTGTGCCACAGGATGTGTGCGCACAGTTTTTTTAGGAATTTGAGTTAATTATTATTATTTTTTGTAAATAAATGTTTCATTTATGTGCACCGCAGGGTGTGCGACGCAGGATGTTCACCGCAGGAGATTTCCGCAGCAGGACATCTGCGCCACTGGAGATGTGCACCGCAAGAGATGTGCACGCAGGAGATGTGCACTTAGGAGATGTGCGCTGCAGGAGATGTGCGCCGCAGGAGATGTGCACGCAGGAGATGTGCGCCATCGGAGATGTGCACCGCAGGAGATGTGCGCCGCAGGCGATATGCGCAGCAGGAGATGTACATAGCAGGAGATGTGCGCCGCAGGAGATATACATAGCAGGAGATGTGCGCCGCAAGAGATGTGCAAGCAGGAGATGTGCAATGCAGGATGTGTGCGCACAGTTTTTTTAGGAATTTGAGTTAATTATTATTATTTTTTGTAAATAAATGTTTAATTTATTTGCACCGCAGGGTGTGCAACACAGGAGATGTGCACGCAGGAGATGTGCGCCGCAGGAGATGTACATAGCAGGAGATGTGCACGCAGGAGATGTGCGCCGCAGGAGATGTACATAGCAGGAGATGTGCGCCGCAGGCGATATGCGCCACCGGAGATGTGCACCGCAGGAGATGTGCGCCGCAGGAGATGTGCACGCAGGAGATGTGCAACGCAGGATATGTGCGCAGCAGGAGATGTGCGCCTCAGGAGATGTGCGCAGCAGGGTTTGCGCACACGTTTTTTTTATTAATTTGATTTAATAATATTTTTTTGTAAATAAATGTTTCATTTATGTGCACCGCAGGGTGTGCGCCGTAAGAGATGTGCACTGCCGGAGATGTGCGCATTAGGAGATGTGCACCGCAGGAGACGTGCGCTGCAGGAGATGTGCGCCGCAGGAGATGTACATAGCAGGAGATGTGCGCCGCAGGCGATATGCGCAGCAGGAGATGTACATAGCAGGAGATGTGCACGCAGGAGATGTGCACGCAGGAGATATGCGCCGCAGGAGATGAGTGCAGCAGGAGATGTGCGCCACAGGATGTGTGCGCACAGTTTTTTTAGGAATTTGAGTTAATTATTATTATTTTTTGTGAATAAATGTTTCATTTATGTGCACCGCAGGGTGTGCGACGCAGGATGTTCACCGCAGGAGATTTCCGCAGCAGGAGATGTGCGCCACTGGAGATGTGCACCGCAAGAGATGTGTACGCAGGAGATGTGCACTTAGGAGATGTGCGCTGCAGGAGATGTGCGCCGCAGGAGATGTGCACTCAGGAGATGTGCGCCATCGGAGATGTGCACCGCAGGAGACGTGCACTGCAGGAGATTTGCGCAGCAGGAGATGTGCACCGCAGGAGATGTGCGCAGCAGGAGATGTGCGCTGCAGGAGATGTGCGCCGCAGGAGATGTGCACGCAGGAGATGTGCGCCATCGGAGATGTGCACCGCAGGAGATGTGCGCCGCAGGCGATATGCGCAGCAGGAGATGTACATAGCAGGAGATGTGCGCCGCAGGAGATAGACATAGCAGGAGATGTGCGCCGCAAGAGATGTGCAAGCAGGAGATGTGCAATGCAGGAGATGTGTACGCACAGTTTTTTTAGGAATTTGAGTTAATTATTATTATTTTTTGTAAATAAATGTTTCATTTATGTGCACCTCAGGAGATTTGCGCAGCAGGAGATGTGCGCCACTGGAGATGTGCACCGCAGGAGATGTGCGCAGCAGGAGATGTGCACAGCAGGAGATGTGTACACAGGAGATATGCGCCGCAGGAGATGAGTGCCGCAGGAGATGTGCGCCACAGGATGTGTGCGCACAGTTTTTTTAGGAATTTGAGTTAATTATTATTATTTTTTGTGAATAAATGTTTCATTTATGTGCACCGCAGGGTGTGCGACGCAGGATGTTCACCGCAGGAGATTTCCGCAGCAGTAGATGTGCGCCACTGGAGATGTGCACCGCAAGAGATGTGTACGCAGGAGATGTGCACTTAGGAGATGTGCGCTGCAGGAGATGTGCGCCGCAGGAGATGTGCACTCAGGAGATGTGCGCCATCGGAGATGTGCACCGCAGGAGACGTGCACTGCAGGAGATTTGCGCAGCAGGAGATGTGCACCGCAGGAGATGTGCGCAGCAGGAGATGTGCACTGCAGGAGATGTGTACGCACAGTTTTTTTAGGAATTTTAGTTAATTATTATTATTTTTTGTAAATAAATGTTTCATTTATGTGCACCTCAGGAGATTTGCGCAGCAGGAGATGTGCGCCACTGGAGATGTGCACCAAAGGAGATGTGCACGCAGGAGATGTGCACGCAGGAGATGTGCGCCGCAGGAGATTTACATAGCAGGAGATGAGCACGCAGGAGATGTACATAGCAGGATATGTGCACCGCAGGAGATGTCCACCGCAGGAGATGTGCGCCGCAGGCGATATGCGCAGCAGGAGATGTGCACGCAGGAGATGTGCGCTGCAGGAGATGTGCGCTGCAGGAGATGTGCATGCAGGAGATGTGAGCCGCAGGAGACGTACATAGCAGGAGATGTGCGCCGCAGGCGATATGCGCAGCAGGAGATGTGTGCCGCAGTTTTTTTATTAATTTGATTTGATTTTTTTCTTTTTTTGTAAATAACTGTTTTATTTATGTGCAACGCATAGTTCGCAACGCAGGATGTGCGCCGCAAGAGATATGCACGGCAGGAGATGTGCGCAACAGGCGATATGCGCAGCAGGAGATGTGTGCCGCAGTTTTTTTATTAATTTGATTTGATTTTTTTCTTTTTTTGTAAATAACTCTTTTATTTATGTGCAACGCATAGTTCGCAACGCAGGATGTGCGCCGCAAGAGATATGCACCGCAGGAGATGTGCGCAACAGGAGATGTGCACCACAGGAGATGTGCGCAGCAGGAGATGTGCACCGCAGGAGATGTGCACGCAGGAGATTAGCACGCAGGAGATGTGCGCTGCAGGATTTGTGCGCACAGTTTTTTTATTAATTTGAGTTAATTATTATTATTTTTTTGTAAATAAATGTTTCATTTATGTGCACCGCAGGGTGCGCGCCGCAAGAGATGTGCACCGCCGGAGATGCGCGCCACTGGAGATGTGCATCGCAGGATATGTGCGCCGCAGGAGATGTGCATGCAGGAGATGTGAGCCGCAGGAGATGTACATAGCAGGAGATGTGCGCCGCAGGAGATGTGCACCGCAGGAGATGTGTACGCAGGAGATATGCGCCGCAGGAGATGTGCGCAGCAGGAGATGTGCACCACTTGAGATATGCACTGCAGGAGATGTGCAAAGGAAATGTGCGCTGCAGGACATGTACATAGCAGGAGATATGCGCCGCAGGCGATATGCGCAGCAGGAGATGTGCGCCACTGGAGATGTGCATCGCAGGAGATGTGCGCCGCAGGAGATGTGCATGCAGGAGATGTGAGCCGCAGGAGATGTACATAGCAGGAGATGTGCGCCGCAGGCAATATGCGCATCAGGAGATGTGTGCCGCAGTTTTTTTATTAATTTGATTTGATTTTTTAATTTTTTTGTAAATAACTGTTTTATTTATGTGCAACGCAGGGTTCGCAACGCAGGATGTGCGCCACAAGAGATATGCACCGCAGGAGATGTGCGCAACAGGAAATGTGCACCACAGGAGATGTGCGCAGCAGGAGATGTGCACCGCAGGAGATGTGCGCCGCAGGAGATGTGCACCGCAGGAGATGTGCACGCAGGAGATTAGCACGCAGGAGATGTGCGCCGCAGGATGTGTGCACTGCAGGAGATGTGCGCAGCAGGAGATGTGCACCGCAGGAGATGTACACCGCAGGAGATGTGCGCAGCAGGAGATGTGCACCGCAGGAGATTTGTACGCAGGAGATGTGCGCAGCAGGAGATGTGCACCGCAGGAGATGTGCGCAGCAGGAGATGTGCACCGCAGGAGATGTGCGCAGCAGGAGATTTTCACCGCAAGAGATGTGCGCCGCAAGAAATGTGCGCCACAGGAGATGTGCGCCGCAGGAGATGTGCGCAGCAGGAGATGTGCACCGCAAGAGATGTGCGCCGCAAGAGATGTGCGCCACAGGAGATGTGCGCCGCAGGAGATGTGCACCGCCGGAGATGTGCACCGCCGGAGATGTGCGCATTAGGAGATGTGCACCGCAGGAGATGTGCGCAGCAGGAGATGTGTGCCGCAGGAGACGTGCGCAGCAGGAGATATGCACCACTTGGGATATTCACTGCAGGAGATGTGCGCTGCAGGAGATGTGCATGCAGGAGATGTGAGCCGCAGGAGAGGTACATAGCAGGAGATGTGCGCCGCAGGCGATATGCGCAGCAGGAGATGTGTGCCGCAGTTTTTTTATTAATTTGATTTGATTTTTTCCTTTTTTGTAAATAACTGTTTTATTTATGTGCAACGCATAGTTCGCAACGCAGGATGTGCGCCGCAAGAGATATGCACCGCAGGAGATGTGCGCAACAGGAGATGTGCACCACAGGAGATGTGCGCAGCAGGAGATGTGCACCGCAGGAGATGTGCACCGCAGGAGATGTGCGCAACAGGAGATGTGCACCACAGGAGATGTGCGCTGCAGGATTTGTGCGCACAGTTTTTTTATTAATTTGAGTTAATTATTATTATTTTTTTGTAAATAAATGTTTCATTTATGTGCACCGCAGGGTGCGCGCCGCAAGAGATGTGCACCGCCGGAGATGTGCGCCACTGGAGATGTACATAGCAGGAGATGTGTGCCGCAGTTTTTTTATTAATTTGATTTGATTTTTTGATTTTTTTATAAATAAATGTTTCATTTATGTGCAACGCAGGGTGTGCGCCGCAGGATGTGCGCCGCAAGAGATGTGCACCGCAGGAGATGTGCGCAGCAAGAGATGTGCGCCGCAGGAGATGTGCGGCGCAAGAGATGTGCACGCAGGAGATGTGCGCAGCAGGAGATGTGCACCGCAGGAGATGTGCGCAGCAGGAGATGTGCACCGCAGGAGATGTGCGCAGCAGGAGATGTGCACCGCAAGAGATGTGCGCCGCAAGAGATGTGCGCCACAGGAGATGTGTGCCGCAGGAGATGTGCGCAGCAGGGTGTGTGCACACAGTTTTTTTATTAATTTGAGTTCATTATTATAATTTTTTTGTAAATAAATGTTTCATTTATGTGCAACGAAGGGTGTGCGCCGCAGGATGTGCGCCGCAAGAGATTTGCACCGCCGGAGATGTGGGCAGCAGGAGATGTGCACCGCAGGAGATGTACAACGCAGGAGATGTGCCTAGCAGGAGATGTGCACCGCAGGAGATGTGTACGCAGGAGATATGCGCCGCAGGAGATGTGCGCAGCAGGAGATGTGCACCACTTGAGATATGCACTGCAGGAGATGTGCACAGGAAATGTGCGCTGCAGGACATGTACATAGCAGGAGATATGCGCCGCAGGCGATATGCGCAGCAGGAGATGTGCGCCACTGGAGATGTGCATCGCAGGAGATGTGCGCCGCAGGAGATGTGCATGCAGGAGATGTGAGCCGCAGGAGATGTACATAGCAGGAGATGTGCGCCGCAGGCAATATGCGCATCAGGAGATGTGTGCCCTAGTTTTTTTATTAATTTGATTTGATTTTTTAATTTTTTTGTAAATAACTGTTTTATTTATATGCAACGCAGGGTTCGCAACGCAGGATGTGCGCCACAAGAGATATGCACCGCAGGAGATGTGCGCAACAGGAAATGTGCACCACAGGAGATGTGTGCAGCAGGAGATGTGCACCGCAGGAGATGTGCGCCGCAGGAGATGTGCACCGCAGGAGATGTGCACGCAGGAGATTAGCACGCAGGAGATGTGCGCCGCAGGATGTGTGCACTGCAGGAGATGTGCGCAGCAGGAGATGTGCACCGCAGGAGATGTACACCGCAGGAGATGTGCGCAGCAGGAGATGTGCACCGCAGGAGATTTGTACTTAGGAGATGTGCGCAGCAGGAGATGTGCACCGCAGGAGATGTGCGCAGCAGGAGATGTGCACCGCAGGAGATGTGCGCAGCAGGAGATGTGCACCGCAAGAGATGTGCGCTGCAAGAAATGTGCGCCACAGGAGATGTGCGCCGCAGGAGATGTGCGCAGCAGGGTGTGTGCACAGGTTTTTTTTATTAACTTGATTTAATAATATTTTTTTGTAAATAAATGTTTCATTTATGTGCACCGCAGGGTGTGCGCCGCAAGAGATGTGCACCGCCGGAGATGTGCGCATTAGGAGATGTGCACCGCAGGAGATGTGCGCATCAGGAGATGTGTGCCGCAGGAGACGTGCGCAGCAGGAGATGTGCACCACTTGGGATATTCACTGCAGGAGATGTGCGCTGCAGGAGATGTGCATGCAGGAGATGTGAGCCGCAGTTTTTTTATTAATTTGATTTGATTTTTTTCTTTTTTTGTAAATAACTGTTTTATTTATGTGCAACGCATAGTTCGCAACGCAGGATGTGCGCCGCAAGAGATATGCACCGCAGGAGATGTGCGCAACAGGAGATGTGCACCACAGGAGATGTGCGCAGCAGGAGATGTGCACCGCAGGAGATGTGCGCAGCAGGAGATGTTCACCGCAAGAGATGTGCGCCGCAAGAAATGTGCGCCACAGGAGATGTGCGCCGCAGGAGATGTGCGCAGCAGGAGATGTGCACCGCAAGAGATGTGCGCCGCAAGAGATGTGCGCCACAGGAGATGTGCGCCGCAGGAGATGTGCGCAGCAGGGTGTGTGCACACGTTTTTTTTATTAATTTGATTTAATAATATTTTTTTTTAAATAAATGTTTCATTTATGTTCACCGCAGGGTGTGCGCCGCAAGAGATGTGCACCGCCGGAGATGTGCGCATTAGGAGATGTGCACCGCAGGAGATGTGCGCAGCAGGAGATGTGTGCCGCAGGAGACGTACGCAGCAGGAGATGTGCACCACTTGGGATATTCACTGCAGGAGATGTGCGCTGCAGGAGATGTGCATGCAGGAGATGTGAGCCGCAGGAGAGGTACATAGCAGGAGATGTGCGCCGCAGGCGATATGCGCAGCAGGAGATGTGTGCCGCAGTTTTTTTATTAATTTGATTTGATTTTTTTCTTTTTTTGTAAATAACTGTTTTATTTATGTGCAACGCATAGTTCGCAACGCAGGATGTGCGCCGCAAGAGATATGCACCGCAGGAGATGTGCGCAACAGGAGATGTGCACCACAGGAGATGTGCGCAGCAGTAGATGTGCACCGCAGGAGATGTGCACCGCAAGAGATGTGCGCCACAGGAGATGTGCGCCGCAGGAGATGTGCACCGCCGGAGATGTGCACCGCCGGAGATGTGCGCATTAGGAGATGTGCACCGCAGGAGATGTGCGCAGCAGGAGATGTGTGCCGCAGGAGACGTGCGCAGCAGGAGATATGCACCACTTGGGATATTCACTGCAGGAGATGTGCGCTGCAGGAGATGTGCATGCAGGAGATGTGAGCCGCAGGAGAGGTACATAGCAGGAGATGTGCGCCGCAGGCGATATGCGCAGCAGGAGATGTGTGCCGCAGTTTTTTTATTAATTTGATTTGATTTTTTTCTTTTTTTGTAAATAACTGTTTTATTTATGTGCAACGCATAGTTCGCAACGCAGGATGTGCGCCGCAAGAGATATGCACCGCAGGAGATGTGCGCAACAGGAGATGTGCACCACAGGAGATGTGCGCAGCAGTAGATGTGCACCGCAGGAGATGTGCACCGCAGGAGATGTGCGCAACAGGAGATGTGCACCACAGGAGATGTGCGCTGCAGGATTTGTGCGCACAGTTTTTTTATTAATTTGAGTTAATTATTATTATTTTTTTGTAAATAAATGTTTCATTTATGTGCACCGCAGGGTGCGCGCCGCAAGAGATGTGCACCGCCGGAGATGTGCGCCACTGGAGATGTACATAGCAGGAGATGTGCGCCGCAGGAGATATGCGCAGCAGGAGATGTGTGCCGCAGTTTTTTTATTAATTTGATTTGATTTTTTGATTTTTTTATAAATAAATGTTTCATTTATGTGCAACGCAGGGTGTGCGCCGCAGGATGTGCGCCGCAAGAGATGTGCACCGCAGGAGATGTGCGCAGCAAGAGATGTGCGCCGCAGGAGATGTGCGGCGCAAGAGATGTGCACGCAGGAGATGTGCGCAGCAGGAGATGTGCACCGCAGGAGATGTGCGCAGCAGGAGATGTGCACCGCAGGAGATGTGCGCAGCAGGAGATGTGCACCGCAAGAGATGTGCGCCGCAAGAGATGTGCGCCACAGGAGATGTGTGCAGCAGGAGATGTGCGCAGCAGGGTGTGTGCACACAGTTTTTTTATTAATTTGAGTTCATTATTATAATTTTTTTGTAAATAAATGTTTCATTTATGTGCAACGAAGGGTGTGCGCCGCAGGATGTGCGCCGCAAGAGATTTGCACTGCCGGAGATGTGGGCAGCAGGAGATGTGCACCGCAGGAGATGTACAACGCAGGAGATGTGCCTAGCAGGAGATGTGCACCGCAGGAGATGTGTACGCAGGAGATATGCGCCGCAGGAGATGTGCGCAGCAGGAGATGTGCACCACTTGAGATATGCACTGCAGGAGATGTGCACAGGAAATGTGCGCTGCAGGACATGTACATAGCAGGAGATATGCGCCGCAGGCGATATGCGCAGCAGGAGATGTGCGCCACTGGAGATGTGCATCGCAGGAGATGTGCGCCGCAGGAGATGTGCATGCAGGAGATGTGAGCCGCAGGAGATGTACATAGCAGGAGATGTGCGCCGCAGGCAATATGCGCATCAGGAGATGTGTGCCCTAGTTTTTTTATTAATTTGATTTGATTTTTTAATTTTTTTGTAAATAACTGTTTTACTTATATGCAACGCAGGGTTCGCAACGCAGGATGTGCGCCACAAGAGATATGCACCGCAGGAGATGTGCGCAACAGGAAATGTGCACCACAGGAGATGTGCGCAGCAGGAGATGTGCACCGCAGGAGATGTGCGCCGCAGGAGATGTGCACCGCAGGAGATGTGCACGCAGGAGATTAGCACGCAGGAGATGTGCGCCGCAGGATGTGTGCACTGCAGGAGATGTGCGCAGCAGGAGATGTGCACCGCAGGAGATGTACACCGCAGGAGATGTGCGCAGCAGGAGATGTGCACCGCAGGAGATTTGTACTTAGGAGATGTGCGCAGCAGGAGATGTGCACCGCAGGAGATGTGCGCAGCAGGAGATGTGCACCGCAGGAGATGTGCGCAGCAGGAGATGTGCACCGCAAGAGATGTGCGCTGCAAGAAATGTGCGCCACAGGAGATGTGCGCCGCAGGAGATGTGCGCAGCAGGGTGTGTGCACAGGTTTTTTTTATTAACTTGATTTAATAATATTTTTTTGTAAATAAATGTTTCATTTATGTGCACCGCAGGGTGTGCGCCGCAAGAGATGTGCACCGCCGGAGATGTGAGCATTAGGAGATGTGCACCGCAGGAGATGTGCGCATCAGGAGATGTGTGCCGCAGGAGACGTGCGCAGCAGGAGATGTGCACCACTTGGGATATTCACTGCAGGAGATGTGCGCTGCAGGAGATGTGCATGCAGGAGATGTGAGCCGCAGTTTTTTTATTAATTTGATTTGATTTTTTTCTTTTTTTGTAAATAACTGTTTTATTTATGTGCAACGCATAGTTCGCAACGCAGGATGTGCGCCGCAAGAGATATGCACCGCAGGAGATGTGCGCAACAGGAGATGTGCACCACAGGAGATGTGCGCAGCAGGAGATGTACACCGCAGGAGATGTGCGCCGCAGGAGATGTGCACCGCAGGAGATGTGCACGCAGGAGATTAGCACGCAGGAGATGTGCGCCACAGGATGTGTGCGCACAGTTTTTTTAGGAATTTGAGTTAATTATTATTATTTTTTGTGAATAAATGTTTCATTTATGTGCACCGCAGAGTGTGCGACGCAGGATGTTCACCGCAGGAGATTTCCGCAGCAGGAGATGTGCGCCACTGGAGATGTGCACCGCAAGAGATGTGCACGCAGGAGATGTGCACTTAGGAGATGTGCGCTGCAGGAGATGTGCGCCGCAGGAGATGTGCACGCAGGAGATGTGCGCCATCGGAGATGTGCACCGCAGGAGATGTGCGCCGCAGGCGATATGCGCAGCAGCAGATGTACATAGCAGGAGATGTGCGCCGCAAGAGATGTGCAAGCAGGAGATGTGCAATGCAGGATGTGTGCGCACAGTTTTTTTAGGAATTTGAGTTAATTATTATTATTTTTTGTAAATAAATGTTTAATTTATTTGCACCGCAGGGTGTGCGACGCAGGATGTACACCGCAGGAGATTTGCGCAGCAGGAGATGTGCGCCACTGGAGATGTGCACCGCAGGAGATGTGCACGCAGGACATTTGCGCCGCAGGAGATGTACATAGCAGGAGATGTGAACGCAGGAGACGTGCACTGCAGGAGATTTGCGCAGCAGGAGATGTGCACCGCAGGAGATCTGCACCGCAGGAGATGTGCGCAGCAGGAGATGTGCACTGCAGGAGATGTGTACGCACAGTTTTTTTAGGAATTTGAGTTAATTATTATTATTTTTTGTAAATAAATGTTTCATTTATGTGCACCTCAGGAGATTTGCGCAGCAGGAGATGTGCGCCACTGGAGATGTGCACCACAGGAGATGTGCACGCAGGAGATGTGCACGCAGGAGATGTGCGCCGCAGGAGATTTACATAGCAGGAGATAAGCACGCAGGAGATGTACATAGCAGGATATGTGCACCGCAGGAGATGTCCACCGCAGGAGATGTGCGCAGCAGGAGATGTGCACAGCAGGAAATGTGTACACAGGAGATATGCGCCGCAGGAGATGAGTGCCGCAGGAGATGTTCGCCACAGGATGTGTGCGCACTGTTTTTTTAGGAATTTGAGTTAATTATTATTATTTTTTGTGAATAAATGTTTCATTTATGTGCACCGCAGAGTGTGCGACGCAGGATGTTCACCGCAGGAGATTTCCGCAGCAGGAGATGTGCGCCACTGGAGATGTGCACCGCAAGAGATGTGCACGCAGGAGATGTGCGCTGCAGGAGATGTGCGCCGCAGGAGATGTGCACGCAGGAGATGTGCGCCATCGGAGATGTGCACCGCAGGAGATGTGTACACAGGAGATATGCGCCGCAGGAGATGTGCGCCACAGGATGTGTGCGCACAGTTTTTTTAGGAATTTGAGTTAATTATTATTATTTTTTGTAAATAAATGTTTCATTTATGTGCACCGCAAGGTGTGCGACGCAGGATGTTCACCGCATGAGATTTCCGCAGCAGGAGATGTGCGCCACTGGAGATGTGCACCGCAAGAGATGTGCACGCAGGAGATGTGCACTTAGGAGATGTGCGCAGCAGGGTGTGTGCACACGTTTTTTTTATTAATTTGATTTAATAATATTTTTTTGTAAATAAATGTTTCATTTATGCGCTCCGCAGGGTGTGCGCCGCAAGAGACGTGCACCGCAGGAGATGTGCGCCGCAGGAGATGAGTGCCGCAGGAGATGTGTGCCACAGGATGTGTGCGCACAGTTTTTTTAGGAATTTGAGTTAATTATTATTATTTTTTGTAAATAAATGTTTCATTTATGTGCACCGCAGGGTGTGCGACGCAGGATGTTCACCGCAGGAGATTTCCGCAGCAGGACATCTGCGCCACTGGAGATGTGCACCGCAAGAGATGTGCACGCAGGAGATGTGCACTTAGGAGATGTGCGCTGCAGGAGATGTGCGCCGCAGGAGATGTGCACGCAGGAGATGTGCGCCATCGGAGATATACATAGCAGGAGATGTGCGCCGCAAGAGATGTGCAAGCAGGAGATGTGCAATGCAGGATGTGTGCGCACAGTTTTTTTAGGAATTTGAGTTAATTATTATTATTTTTTGTAAATAAATGTTTAATTTATTTGCACCGCAGGGTGTGCGACGCAGGATGTACACCGCAGGAGATTTGCGCAGCAGGAGATGTGCGCCACTGGAGATTTGCAACACAGGAGATGTGCACGCAGGAGATGTGCGCCGCAGGAGATGTACATAGCAGGAGATGTGCACGCAGGAGATGTGCGCCGCAGGAGATGTACATAGCAGGAGATGTGCGCCGCAGGCGATATGCGCCACCGGAGATGTGCACCGCAGGAGATGTGCGCCGCAGGAGATGTGCACGCAGGAGATGTGCAACGCAGGATATGTGCGCAGCAGGAGATGTGCGCCTCAGGAGATGTGCGCAGCAGGGTTTGCGTACACGTTTTTTTTATTAATTTGATTTAATAATATTTTTTTGTAAATAAATGTTTCATTTATGTGCACCGCAGGGTGTGCGCCGTAAGAGATGTGCACTGCCGGAGATGTGCGCATTAGGAGATGTGCACCGCAGGAGACGTGCGCTGCAGGAGATGTGCGCCGCAGGAGATGTACATAGCAGGAGATGTGCGCCGCAGGCGATATGCGCAGCAGGAGATGTACATAGCAGGAGATGTGTACGCAGGAGATGTGCACGCAGGAGATGTGCGCCGCAGGAGATGTACATAGCAGGAGATGTGCGCTGCAGGATGTGTGCGCACAGTTTTTTAGGAATTTGAGTTAATTATTATTATTTTTTGTGAATAAATGTTTCATTTATGTGCACCGCAGGGTGTGCGACGCAGGATGTTCACCGCAGGAGATTTCCGCAGCAGGAGATGTGCGCCACTGGAGATGTGCACCGCAAGAGATGTGCACGCAGGAGATGTGCACTTAGGAGATGTGCGCTGCAGGAGATGTGCGCCGCAGGAGATGTGCACGCAGGAGATGTGCGCCATCGGAGATGTGCACCGCAGGAGATGTGCGCCGCAGGCGATATGCGCAGCAGGAGATGTACATAGCAGGAGATGTGCGCCGCAGGAGATGTCCACCGCAGGAGATGTGCGCAGCAGGAGATGTGCACAGCAGGAGATGTGTACACAGGAGATATGCGCCGCAGGAGTTGAGTGCCGCAGGAGATGTGCGCCACAGGATGTGTGCGCACAGTTTTTTTAGGAATTTGAGTTAATTATTATTATTTTTTGTGAATAAATGTTTCATTTATGTGCACCGCAGGGTGTGCGACGCAGGATGTTCACCGCAGGAGATTTCCGCAGCAGGAGATGTGCGCCACTGGAGATGTGCACCGCAAGAGATGTGTACGCAGGAGATGTGCACTTAGGAGATGTGCGCTGCAGGAGATGTGCGCCGCAGGAGATGTGCACTCAGGAGATGTGCGCCATCGGAGATGTGCACCGCAGGAGACGTGCACTGCAGGAGATTTGCGCAGCAGGAGATGTGCACCGCAGGAGATGTGCGCAGCAGGAGATGTGCGCTGCAGGAGATGTGCGCCGCAGGAGATGTGCACGCAGGAGATGTGCGCCATCGGAGATGTGCACCGCAGGAGATGTGCGCCGCAGGCGATATGCGCAGCAGGAGATGTACATAGCAGGAGATGTGCGCCGCAGGAGATAGACATAGCAGGAGATGTGCGCCGCAAGAGATGTGCAAGCAGGAGATGTGCAATGCAGGAGATGTGTACGCACAGTTTTTTTAGGAATTTGAGTTAATTATTATTATTTTTTGTAAATAAATGTTTCATTTATGTGCACCTCAGGAGATTTGCGCAGCAGGAGATGTGCGCCACTGGAGATGTGCACCGCAGGAGATGTGCGCAGCAGGAGATGTGCACAGCAGGAGATGTGTACACAGGAGATATGCGCCGCAGGAGATGAGTGCCGCAGGAGATGTGCGCCACAGGATGTGTGCGCACAGTTTTTTTAGGAATTTGAGTTAATTATTATTATTTTTTGTGAATAAATGTTTCATTTATGTGCACCGCAGGGTGTGCGACGCAGGATGTTCACCGCAGGAGATTTCCGCAGCAGTAGATGTGCGCCACTGGAGATGTGCACCGCAAGAGATGTGTACGCAGGAGATGTGCACTTAGGAGATGTGCGCTGCAGGAGATGTGCGCCGCAGGAGATGTGCACTCAGGAGATGTGCACTCAGGAGATGTGCGCCATCGGAGATGTGCACCGCAGGAGACGTGCACTGCAGGAGATTTGCGCAGCAGGAGATGTGCACCGCAGGAGATGTGCGCAGCAGGAGATGTGCACTGCAGGAGATGTGTACGCACAGTTTTTTTAGGAATTTTAGTTAATTATTATTATTTTTTGTAAATAAATGTTTAATTTATGTGCACCTCAGGAGATTTGCGCAGCAGGAGATGTGCGCCACTGGAGATGTGCACCAAAGGAGATGTGCACGCAGGAGATGTGCACGCAGGAGATGTGCGCCGCAGGAGATTTACATAGCAGGAGATGAGCACGCAGGAGATGTACATAGCAGGATATGTGCACCGCAGGAGATGTCCACCGCAGGAGATGTGCGCCGCAGGCGATATGCGCAGCAGGAGATGTGCACGCAGGAGATGTGCGCTGCAGGAGATGTGCGCCGCAGGAGATGTGCACGCAGGAGATGTGCGCCATCGGAGATGTGCACCGCAGGAGATGTGCGCCGCAGGCGATATGCGCAGCAGGAGATGTACATAGCAGGAGATGTGCGCCGCAGGAGATAGACATAGCAGGAGATGTGCGCCGCAAGAGATGTGCAAGCAGGAGATGTGCAATGCAGGATGTGTGAGCACAGTTTTTTTAGGAATTTGAGTTAATTATTATTATTTTTTGTAAATAAATGTTTAATTTATTTGCACCGCAGGGTGTGCGACGCAGGATGTACACCGCAGGAGATTTGCGCAGCAGGAGATGTGCGCCACTGGAGATGTGCACCGCAGGAGATGTGCACGCAGGACATTTGCGCCGCAGGAGATGTACATAGCAGGAGATGTGCACGCAGGAGACGTGCACTGCAGGAGATTTGCGCAGCAGGAGATGTGCACCGCAGGAGATCTGCACCGCAGGAGATGTGCGCAGCAGGAGATGTGCACTGCAGGAGATGTGTACGCACAGTTTTTTTAGGAATTTGAGTTAATTATTATTATTTTTTGTAAATAAATGTTTCATTTATGTGCACCTCAGGAGATTTGCGCAGCAGGAGATGTGCGCCACTGGAGATGTGCACCGCAGGAGATGTGCACGCAGAAGATGTGCGCCGCAGGAGATGTGCGCCGCAGGAGATTTACATAGCAGGAGATGAGCACTTAGGAGATGTACATAGCAGGATATGTGCACCACAGGAGATGTCCACCGCAGGAGATGTGCGCAGCAGGAGATGTGCACCGCAGGAGATGTGTACACAGGAGATATGCGCCGCAGGAGATGTGCAAGCAGGAGATGTGCAATGCAGGATGTGTGCGCACAGTTTTTTTAGGAATTTGAGTTAATTATTATTATTTTTTGTAAATAAATGTTTAATTTATTTGCACCGCAGGGTGTGCGACGCAGGATGTACACCGCAGGAGATTTGCGCAGCAGGAGATGTGCGCCACTGGAGATGTGCACCGCAGGAGATGTGCACGCAGGAGATGTGCGCCGCAGGAGATGTACATAGCAGGAGATGTGCACGCAGGAGATGTGCGCCTCAGGAGATGTACATAGCAGGAGATGTGCGCCGCAGGCGATATGTGCCACCGGAGATGTGCACCGCAGGAGATGTGCGCCGCAGGAGATGTGCGCAGCATGAGATGTGCGCCTCAGGAGATGTGCGCAGCATGGTGTGTGCACACGTTTTTTTTATTAGTTTGATTTAATAATATTTTTTTGTAAATAAATGTTTCATTTATGTGCACCGCAGGGTGTGCGACGCAGGATGTACACCGCAGGAGATGTGCGCAACAGGAAATGTGCACCACAGGAGATGTGCGCAGCAGGAGATGTGCACCGCAGGAGATGTGCGCCGCAGGAGATGTGCACCGCAGGAGATGTGCACGCAGGAGATTAGCACGCAGGAGATGTGCGCCGCAGGATGTGTGCACTGCAGGAGATGTGCGCTGCAGGAGATGTGCATGCAGGAGATGTGAGCCGCAGGAGACGTACATAGCAGGAGATGTGCGCAGCAAGCGATATGCGCAGCAGGAGATGTGTGCCGCAGTTTTTTTATTAATTTGATTTGATTTTTTTCTTTTTTTGTAAATAACTCTTTTATTTATGTGCAACGCATAGTTCGCAACGCAGGATGTGCGCCGCAAGAGATATGCACCGCAGGAGATGTGCACGCAGGAGATTAGCACGCAGGAGATGTGCGCTGCAGGATTTGTGCGCACAGTTTTTTTATTAATTTGAGTTAATTATTATTATTTTTTTGTAAATAAATGTTTCATTTATGTGCACCGCAGGGTGCGCGCCGCAAGAGATGTGCACCGCCGGAGATGCGCGCCACTGGAGATGTGCATCGCAGGATATGTGCGCCGCAGGAGATGTGCATGCAGGAGATGTGAGCCGCAGGAGATGTACATAGCAGGAGATGTGCGCCGCAGGAGATGTGCACCGCAGGAGATGTGTACGCAGGAGATATGCGCCGCAGGAGATGTGCGCAGCAGGAGATGTGCACCACTTGAGATATGCACTGCAGGAGATGTGCAAAGGAAATGTGCGCTGCAGGACATGTACATAGCAGGAGATATGCGCCGCAGGCGATATGCGCAGCAGGAGATGTGCGCCACTGGAGATGTGCATCGCAGGAGATGTGCGCCGCAGGAGATGTGCATGCAGGAGATGTGAGCCGCAGGAGATGTACATAGCAGGAGATGTGCGCCGCAGGCAATATGCGCATCAGGAGATGTGTGCCGCAGTTTTTTTATTAATTTGATTTGATTTTTTAATTTTTTTGTAAATAACTGTTTTATTTATGTGCAACGCAGGGTTCGCAACGCAGGATGTGCGCCACAAGAGATATGCACCGCAGGAGATGTGCGCAACAGGAAATGTGCACCACAGGAGATGTGCGCAGCAGGAGATGTGCACCGCAGGAGATGTGCGCCGCAGGAGATGTGCACCGCAGGAGATGTGCACGCAGGAGATTAGCACGCAGGAGATGTGCGCCGCAGGATGTGTGCACTGCAGGAGATGTGCGCAGCAGGAGATGTGCACCGCAGGAGATGTACACCGCAGGAGATGTGCGCAGCAGGAGATGTGCACCGCAGGAGATTTGTACGCAGGAGATGTGCGCAGCAGGAGATGTGCACCGCAGGAGATGTGCGCAGCAGGAGATGTGCACCGCAGGAGATGTGCGCAGCAGGAGATGTTCACCGCAAGAGATGTGCGCCGCAAGAAATGTGCGCCACAGGAGATGTGCGCCGCAGGAGATGTGCGCAGCAGGAGATGTGCACCGCAAGAGATGTGCGCCGCAAGAGATGTGCGCCACAGGAGATGTGCGCCGCAGGAGATGTGCGCAGCAGGGTGTGTGCACACGTTTTTTTTATTAATTTGATTTAATAATATTTTTTTGTAAATAAATGTTTCATTTATGTGCACCGCAGGGTGTGCGCCGCAAGAGATGTGCACCGCCGGAGATGTGCGCATTAGGAGATGTGCACCGCAGGAGATGTGCGCAGCAGGAGATGTGTGCCGCAGGAGACGTGCGCAGCAGGAGATGTGCACCACTTGGGATATTCACTGCAGGAGATGTGCGCTGCAGGAGATGTGCATGCAGGAGATGTGAGCCGCAGGAGAGGTACATAGCAGGAGATGTGCGCCGCAGGCGATATGCGCAGCAGGAGATGTGTGCCGCAGTTTTTTTATTAATTTGATTTGATTTTTTTCTTTTTTTGTAAATAACTGTTTTATTTATGTGCAACGCATAGTTCGCAACGCAGGATGTGCGCCGCAAGAGATATGCACCGCAGGAGATGTGCGCAACAGGAGATGTGCACCACAGGAGATGTGCGCAGCAGGAGATGTGCACCGCAGGAGATGTGCACCGCAGGAGATGTGCGCAACAGGAGATGTGCACCACAGGAGATGTGCGCTGCAGGATTTGTGCGCACAGTTTTTTTTATTAATTTGAGTTAATTATTATTATTTTTTTGTAAATAAATGTTTCATTTATGTGCACCGCAGGGTGCGCGCCGCAAGAGATGTGCACCGCCGGAGATGTGCGCCACTGGAGATGTACATAGCAGGAGATGTGCGCCGCAGGAGATATGCGCAGCAGGAGATGTGTGCCGCAGTTTTTTTATTAATTTGATTTGATTTTTTGATTTTTTTATAAATAAATGTTTCATTTATGTGCAACGCAGGGTGTGCGCCGCAGGATGTGCGCCGCAAGAGATGTGCACCGCAGGAGATGTGCGCAGCAAGAGATGTGCGCCGCAGGAGATGTGCGGCGCAAGAGATGTGCACGCAGGAGATGTGCGCAGCAGGAGATGTGCACCGCAGGAGATGTGCGCAGCAGGAGATGTGCACCGCAGGAGATGTGCGCAGCAGGAGATGTGCACCGCAAGAGATGTGCGCCGCAAGAGATGTGCGCCACAGGAGATGTGCGCCGCAGGAGATGTGCGCAGCAGGGTGTGTGCACACGTTTTTTTTATTAATTTGATTTAATAATATGTTTTTGTAAATAAATGTTTCATTTATGTACACCGCAGGGTGTGCGCCGCAAGAGATGTGCACCGCCGGAGATGTGCGCATTAGGAGATGTGCACCGCAGGAGATGTGCGCAGCAGGAGATGTGTGCCACAGGAGACGTGCGCAGCAGGAGATGTGCACCACTTGGGATATTCACTGCAGGAGATGTGCGCTGCAGGAGATGTGCATGCAGGAGATGTGAGCCGCAGGAGACGTACATAGCAGGAGATGTGCGCCGCAGGCGATATGCGCAGCAGGAGATGTGTGCCGCAGTTTTTTTATTAATTTGATTTGATTTTTTTCTTTTTTTGTAAATAACTGTTTTATTTATGTGCAACGCATAGTTCGCAACGCAGGATGTGCGCCGCAAGAGATATGCACGGCAGGAGATGTGCGCAACAGGAGATGTGCACCACAGGAGATGTGAGCAGCAGGAGATGTGCACCGCAGGAGATGTGCACGCAGGAGATTAGCACGCAGGAGATGTGCGCTGCAGGATTTGTGCGCACAGTTTTTTTATTAATTTGAGTTAATTATTATTATTTTTTTGTAAATAAATGTTTCATTTATGTGCACCGCAGGGTGCGCGCCGCAAGAGATGTGCACCACCGGAGATGTGCGCCACTGGAGATGTGCATCGCAGGATATGTGCGCCGCAGGAGATGTGCATGCAGGAGATGTGAGCCGCAGGAGATGTACATAGCAGGAGATGTGCGCCGCAGGCGATATGCGCAGCAGGAGATGTGTGCCGCAGTTTTTTTATTAATTTGATTTGATTTTTTGATTTTTTTGTAAATAAATGTTTCATTTATGTGCAACGCAGGGTGTGCGCCGCAGGATGTGCGCCGCAAGAGATGTGCACCGCAGGAGATGTGTGCAGCAGGAGATGTGCGCCGCAGGAGAAGTGCACCGCAGGAGATGTGCGCCGCAGGAGATGTGCACCGCAGGAGATGTGCGCAGCAGGAGATTGGCACGCAGGAGATTTAGGCCGCAGGATGTGTGCGCACAGTTTTTTTATTAATTTGAGTTCATTATTATAATTTTTTTGTAAATAAATGTTTCATTTATGTGCAACGAAGGGTGTGCGCCGCAGGATGTGCGCCGCAAGAGATTTGCACCGCCGGAGATGTGGGCAGCAGGAGATGTGCACCGCAGGAGATGTACAACGCAGGAGATGTGCCTAGCAGGAGATGTGCACCGCAGGAGATGTGTACGCAGGAGATGTGTACGCAGGAGATATGCGCCGCAGGAGATGTGCGCAGCAGGAGATGTACACCACTTGAGATATGCACTGCAGGAGATGTGCACAGGAAATGTGCGCTGCAGGACATGTACATAGCAGGAGATATACGCCGCAGGCGATATGCGCAGCAGGAGATGTGCGCCACTGGAGATGTGCATCGCAGGAGATGTGCGCCGCAGGAGATGTGCATGCAGGAGATGTGAGCCGCAGGAGATGTACATAGCAGGAGATGTGCGCCGCAGGCAATATGCGCATCAGGAGATGTGTGCCCTAGTTTTTTTATTAATTTGATGTGATTTTTTAATTTTTTTGTAAATAACTGTTTTATTTATATGCAACGCAGGGTTCGCAACGCAGGATGTGCGCCACAAGAGATATGCACCGCAGGAGATGTGCGCAACAGGAAATGTGCACCACAGGAGATGTGCACAGCAGGAGATGTGCACCGCAGGAGATGTGCGCCGCAGGAGATGTGCACCGCAGGAGATGTGCACGCAGGAGATTAGCACGCAGGAGATGTGCGCCGCAGGATGTGTGCACTGCAGGAGATGTGCGCAGCAGGAGATGTGCACCGCAGGAGATGTACACCGCAGGAGATGTGCGCAGCAGGAGATGTGCACCGCAGGAGATTTGTACTTAGGAGATGTGCGCAGCAGGAGATGTGCGCAGCAGGAGATGTGCGCAGCAGGAGATGTGCACCGCAGGAGATGTGCGCAGCAGGAGATGTGCACCGCAAGAGATGTGCGCCGCAAGAAATGTGCGCCACAGGAGATGTGCGCCGCAGGAGATGTGCGCAGCAGGGTGTGTGCACAGGTTTTTTTTATTAACTTGATTTAATAATATTTTTTTGTAAATAAATGTTTCATTTATGTGCACCGCAGGGTGTGCGCCGCAAGAGATGTGCACCGCCGGAGATGTGCGCATTAGGAGATGTGCACCGCAGGAGATGTGCGCATCAGGAGATGTGTGCCGCAGGAGACGTGCGCAGCAGGAGATGTGCACCACTTGGGATATTCACTGCAGGAGATGTGCGCTGCAGGAGATGTGCATGCAGGAGATGTGAGCCGCAGTTTTTTTATTAATTTGATTTGATTTTTTTCTTTTTTTGTAAATAACTGTTTTATTTATGTGCAACGCATAGTTCGCAACGCAGGATGTGCGCCGCAAGAGATATGCACCGCAGGAGATGTGCGCAACAGGAGATGTGCACCACAGGAGATGTGCGCAGCAGGAGATGTACACCGCAGGAGATGTGCTCCGCAGGAGATGTGCACCGCAGGAGATGTGCACGCAGGAGATTAGCACGCAGGAGATGTGCGCCACAGGATGTGTGCGCACAGTTTTTTTTTTTAATTTGAGTTAATTATTATTATTTTTTGTGAATAAATGTTTCATTTATGTGCACCGCAGAGTGTGCGACGCAGGATGTTCACCGCAGGAGATTTCCGCAGCAGGAGATGTGCGCCACTGGAGATGTGCACCGCAAGAGATGTGCACGCAGGAGATGTGCACTTAGGAGATGTGCGCTGCAGGAGATGTGCGCCGCAGGAGATGTGCACGCAGGAGATGTGCGCCATCGGAGATGTGCACCGCAGGAGATGTGCGCCGCAGGCGATATGCGCAGCAGGAGATGTACATAGCAGGAGATGTGCGCCGCAAGAGATGTGCAAGCAGGAGATGTGCAATGCAGGATGTGTGCGCACAGTTTTTTTAGGAATTTGAGTTAATTATTATTATTTTTTGTAAATAAATGTTTAATTTATTTGCACCGCAGGGTGTGCGACGCAGGATGTACACCGCAGGAGATTTGCGCAGCAGGAGATGTGAGCCACTGGAGATGTGCACCGCAGGAGATGTGCACGCAGGACATTTGCGCCGCAGGAGATGTACATAGCAGGAGATGTGAACGCAGGAGACGTGCACTGCAGGAGATTTGCGCAGCAGGAGATGTGCACCGCAGGAGATCTGCACCGCAGGAGATGTGCGCAGCAGGAGATGTGCACTGCAGGAGATGTGTACGCACAGTTTTTTTAGGAATTTGAGTTAATTATTATTATTTTTTGTAAATAAATGTTTCATTTATGTGCACCTCAGGAGATTTGCGCAGCAGGAGATGTGCGCCACTGGAGATGTGCACCACAGGAGATGTGCACGCAGGAGATGTGCACGCAGGAGATGTGCGCCGCAGGAGATTTACATAGCAGGAGATAAGCACGCAGGAGATGTACATAGCAGGATATGTGCACCGCAGGAGATGTCCACCGCAGGAGATGTGCGCAGCAGGAGATGTGCACAGCAGGAAATGTGTACACAGGAGATATGCGCCGCAGGAGATGAGTGCCGCAGGAGATGTTCGCCACAGGATGTGTGCGCACAGTTTTTTTAGGAATTTGAGTTAATTATTATTATTTTTTGTGAATAAATGTTTCATTTATGTGCACCGCAGAGTGTGCGACGCAGGATGTTCACCGCAGGAGATTTCCGCAGCAGGAGATGTGCGCCACTGGAGATGTGCACCGCAAGAGATGTGCACGCAGGAGATGTGCGCTGCAGGAGATGTGCGCCGCAGGAGATGTGCACGCAGGAGATGTGTGCCATCGGAGATGTGCACCGCAGGAGATGTGCGCCGCAGGCGATATGCGCAGCAGGAGATGTACATAGCAGGAGATGTGCGCCGCAAGAGATGTGCAAGCAGGAGATGTGCAATGCAGGATGTGTGCGCACAGTTTTTTTAGGAATTTGAGTTAATTATTATTATTTTTTGTAAATAAATGTTTAATTTATTTGCACCGCAGGGTGTGCGACGCAGGATGTACACCATAGGAGATTTGCGCAGCAGGAGATGTGCGCCACTGGAGATGTGCACCGCAGGAGATGTGCACGCAGGACATTTGCGCCGCAGGAGATGTACATAGCAGGAGATGTGAACGCAGGAGATGTGTGCAGCAGGAGATGTGCGCCGCAGGAGAAGTGCACCGCAGGAGATGTGCGCCGCAGGAGATGTGCACCGCAGGAGATGTGCGCAGCAGGAGATTGGCACGCAGGAGATTTGCGCCGCAGGATGTGTGCGCACAGTTTTTTTATTAATTTGAGTTCATTATTATAATTTTTTTGTAAATAAATGTTTCATTTATGTGCAACGAAGGGTGTGCGCCGCAGGATGTGCGCCGCAAGAGATTTGCACCGCCGGAGATGTGGGCAGCAGGAGATGTGCACCGCAGGAGATGTACAACGCAGGAGATGTGCGCAGCAGGAGATGTGCACCGCAGGAGATGTGTACGCAGGAGATATGCGCCGCAGGAGATGTGCGCAGCAGGAGATGTGCACCACTTGAGATATGCACTCCAGGAGATGTGCACAGGAAATGTGCGCTGCAGGACATGTACATAGCAGGAGATATGCGCCGCAGGCGATATGCGCAGCAGGAGATGTGCGCCACTGGAGATGTGCATCGCAGGAGATGTGCGCCGCAGGAGATGTGCATGCAGGAGATGTGAGCCGCAGGAGATGTACATAGCAGGAGATGTGCGCCGCAGGCAATATGCGCATCAGGAGATGTGTGCCCTAGTTTTTTTATTAATTTGATTTGATTTTTTAATTTTTTTGTAAATAACTGTTTTATTTATATGCAACGCAGGGTTCGCAACGCAGGATGTGCGCCACAAGAGATATGCACCGCAGGAGATGTGCGCAACAGGAAATGTGCACCACAGGAGATGTGCACAGCAGGAGATGTGCACCGCAGGAGATGTGCGCCGCAGGAGATGTGCACCGCAGGAGATGTGCACGCAGGAGATTAGCACGCAGGAGATGTGCGCCGCAGGATGTGTGCACTGCAGGAGATGTGCGCAGCAGGAGATGTGCACCGCAGGAGATGTACACCGCAGGAGATGTGCGCAGCAGGAGATGTGCACCGCAGGAGATTTGTACTTAGGAGATGTGCGCAGCAGGAGATCTGCACCGCAGGAGATGTGCGCAGCAGGAGATGTGCACCGCAGGAGATGTGCGCAGCAGGAGATGTGCACCGCAAGAGATGTGCGCCGCAAGAAATGTGCGCCACAGGAGATGTGCGCCGCAGGAGATGTGCGCAGCAGGGTGTGTGCACAGGTTTTTTTTATTAACTTGATTTAATAATATTTTTTTGTAAATAAATGTTTCATTTATGTGCACCGCAGGGTGTGCGCCGCAAGAGATGTGCACCGCCGGAGATGTGCGCATTAGGAGATGTGCACCGCAGGAGATGTGCGCATCAGGAGATGTGTGCCGCAGGAGACGTGCGCAGCAGGAGATGTGCACCACTTGGGATATTCACTGCAGGAGATGTGCGCTGCAGGAGATGTGCATGCAGGAGATGTGAGCCGCAGTTTTTTTATTAATTTGATTTGATTTTTTTCTTTTTTTGTAAATAACTGTTTTATTTATGTGCAACGCATAGTTCGCAACGCAGGATGTGCGCCGCAAGAGATATGCACCGCAGGAGATGTGCGCAACAGGAGATGTGCACCACAGGAGATGTGCGCAGCAGGAGATGTACACCGCAGGAGATGTGCGCCGCAGGATGTGTGCGCACAGTTTTTTTAGGAATTTGAGTTAATTATTATTATTTTTTGTGAATAAATGTTTCATTTATGTGCACCGCAGAGTGTGCGACGCAGGATGTTCACCGCAGGAGATTTCCGCAGCAGGAGATGTGCACCACTGGAGATGTGCACCGCAAGAGATGTGCACGCAGGAGATGTGCACTTAGGAGATGTGCGCTGCAGGAGATGTGCGCCGCAGGAGATGTGCACGCAGGAGATGTGCGCCATCGGAGATGTGCACCGCAGGAGATGTGCGCTGCAGGCGATATGCGCAGCAGGAGATGTACATAGCAGGAGATGTGCGCCGCAAGAGATGTGCAAGCAGGAGATGTGCAATGCAGGATGTGTGCGCACAGTTTTTTTAGGAATTTGAGTTAATTATTATTATTTTTTGTAAATAAATGTTTAATTTATTTGCACCGCAGGGTGTGCGACGCAGGATGTACACCGCAGGAGATTTGCGCAGCAGGAGATGTGCGCCACTGGAGATGTGCACCGCAGGAGATGTGCACGCAGGACATTTGCGCCGCAGGAGATGTACATAGCAGGAGATGTGAACGCAGGAGACGTGCACTGCAGGAGATTTGCGCAGCAGGAGATGTGCACCGCAGGAGATCTGCACCGCAGGAGATGTGCGCAGCAGGAGATGTGCACTGCAGGAGATGTGTACGCACAGTTTTTTTAGGAATTTGAGTTAATTAGTATTATTTTTTGTAAATAAATGTTTCATTTATGTGCACCTCAGGAGATTTGCGCAGCAGGAGATGTGCGCCACTGGAGATGTGCATCACAGGAGATGTGCACGCAGGAGATGTGCACGCAGGAGATGTGCGCCGCAGGAGATTTACATAGCAGGAGATAAGCACGCAGGAGATGTACATAGCAGGATATGTGCACCGCAGGAGATGTCCACCGCAGGAGATGTGCGCAGCAGGAGATGTGCACAGCAGGAAATGTGTACACAGGAGATATGCGCCGCAGGAGATGAGTGCCGCAGGAGATGTTCGCCACAGGATGTGTGCGCACAGTTTTTTTAGGAATTTGAGTTAATTATTATTATTTTTTGTGAATAAATGTTTCATTTATGTGCACCGCAGAGTGTGCGACGCAGGATGTTCACCGCAGGAGATTTCCGCAGCAGGAGATGTGCGCCACTGGAGATGTGCACCGCAAGAGATGTGCACGCAGGAGATGTGCGCTGCAGGAGATGTGCGCCGCAGGAGATGTGCACGCAGGAGATGTGCGCCATCGGAGATGTGCACCGCAGGAGATGTGCGCCGCAGGCGATATGCGCAGCAGGAGATGTACATAGCAGGAGATGTGCGCCGCAAGAGATGTGCAAGCAGGAGATGTGCAATGCATGATGTGTGCGCACAGTTTTTTTAGGAATTTGAGTTAATTATTATTATTTTTTGTAAATAAATGTTTAATTTATTTGCACCGCAGGGTGTGCGACGCAGGA
The DNA here is from genome assembly GCF_947347685.1 of Pleuronectes platessa. Taxonomy (NCBI): domain Eukaryota; kingdom Metazoa; phylum Chordata; class Actinopteri; order Pleuronectiformes; family Pleuronectidae; genus Pleuronectes; species Pleuronectes platessa. Next base: position 9,160 of record NW_026518877.1, on the reverse strand, counting down.
TGTACACCGCAGGAGATTTGCGCAGCAGGAGATGTGCGCCACTGGAGATGTGCACCGCAGGAGATGTGCACGCAGGACATTTGCGCCGCAGGAGATGTACATAGCAGGAGATGTGAACGCAGGAGACGTGCACTGCAGGAGATTTGCGCAGCAGGAGATGTGCACCGCAGGAGATCTGCACCGCAGGAGATGTGCGCAGCAGGAGATGTGCACTGCAGGAGATGTGTACGCACAGTTTTTTTAGGAATTTGAGTTAATTATTATTATTTTTTGTAAATAAATGTTTCATTTATGTGCACCTCAGGAGGTTTGCGCAGCAGGAGATGTGCGCCACTGGAGATGTGCACCGCAGGAGATGTGCACGCAGAAGATGTGCGCCGCAGGAGATGTGCGCCGCAGGAGATTTACATAGCAGGAGATGAGCACTTAGGAGATGTACATAGCAGGATATGTGCACCGCAGGAGATGTGCGCCGCAGGAGATGTACATAGCAGGAGATGTCCGCCGCAGGCGATATGCGCCACCGGAGATGTGCACCGCAGGAGATGTGCGCCGCAGGAGATGTGCACGCAGGAGATGTGCAACGCAGGATATGTGCACGCAGGAGATGTGCGCAGCAGGAGATGTGCGCCTCAGGAGATGTGCGCAGCAGGGTGTGTGCACACGTTTTTTTTATTAATTTGATTTAATAATATTTTTTTGTAAATAAATGTTTCATTTATGTGCACCGCAGGGTGTGCGCCGTAAGAGATGTGCACTGCCGGAGATTTCCGCAGCAGGAGATCTGCGCCACTGGAGATGTGCACCGCAAGAGATGTGCACGCAGGAGATGTGCACTTAGGAGATGTGCGCTGCAGGAGATGTGCGCCGCAGGAGATGTGCACGCAGGAGATGTGCGCCATCGGAGATGTGCACCGCAGGAGATGTGCGCCGCAGGCGATATGCGCAGCAGGAGATGTACATAGCAGGAGATGTGCGCCGCAGGAGATATACATAGCAGGAGATGTGCGCCGCAAGAGATGTGCAAGCAGGAGATGTGCAATGCAGGATGTGTTCTCACAGTTTTTTTAGGAATTTGAGTTAATTATTATTATTTTTTGTAAATAAATGTTTAATTTATTTGCACCGCAGGGTGTGCGACGCAGGATGTACACCGCAGGAGATTTGCGCAGCAGGAGATGTGCGCCACTGGAGATGTGCACCGCAGGAGATGTGCACGCAGGACATTTGCGCCGCAGGAGATGTACATAGCAGGAGATGTGAACGCAGGAGACGTGCACTGCAGGAGATTTGCGCAGCAGGAGATGTGCACCGCAGGAGATCTGCACCGCAGGAGATGTGCGCAGCAGGAGATGTGCACTGCAGGAGATGTGTACGCACAGTTTTTTTAGGAATTTGAGTTAATTATTATTATTTTTTGTAAATAAATGTTTCATTTATGTGCACCTCAGGAGGTTTGCGCAGCAGGAGATGTGCGCCACTGGAGATGTGCACCGCAGGAGATGTGCACGCAGAAGATGTGCGCCGCAGGAGATGTGCGCCGCAGGAGATTTACATAGCAGGAGATGAGCACTTAGGAGATGTACATAGCAGGATATGTGCACCGCAGGAGATGTGCGCCGCAGGAGATGTACATAGCAGGAGATGTCCGCCGCAGGCGATATGCGCCACCGGAGATGTGCACCGCAGGAGATGTGCGCCGCAGGAGATGTGCACGCAGGAGATGTGCAACGCAGGATATGTGCACGCAGGAGATGTGCGCAGCAGGAGATGTGCGCCTCAGGAGATGTGCGCAGCAGGGTGTGTGCACACGTTTTTTTTATTAATTTGATTTAATAATATTTTTTTGTAAATAAATGTTTCATTTATGTGCACCGCAGGGTGTGCGCCGTAAGAGATGTGCACTGCCGGAGATTTCCGCAGCAGGAGATCTGCGCCACTGGAGATGTGCACCGCAAGAGATGTGCACGCAGGAGATGTGCACTTAGGAGATGTGCGCTGCAGGAGATGTGCGCCGCAGGAGATGTGCACGCAGGAGATGTGCGCCATCGGAGATGTGCACCGCAGGAGATGTGCGCCGCAGGCGATATGCGCAGCAGGAGATGTACATAGCAGGAGATGTGCGCCGCAGGAGATATACATAGCAGGAGATGTGCGCCGCAAGAGATGTGCAAGTAGGAGATGTGCAATGCAGGATGTGTTCTCACAGTTTTTTTAGGAATTTGAGTTAATTATTATTATTTTTTGTAAATAAATGTTTAATTTATTTGCACCGCAGGGTGTGTGACGCAGGATGTACACCGCAGGAGATTTGCGCAGCAGGAGATGTGCGCCACTGGAGATTTGCACCACAGGAGATGTGCACGCAGGAGATGTGCGCCGCAGGAGATGTACATAGCAGGAGATGTGCACGCAGGAGATGTGCGCCGCAGGAGATGTACATAGCAGGAGATGTGCGCCGCAGGCGATATGCGCCACCGGAGATGTGCACCGCAGGAGATGTGCGCCGCAGGAGATGTGCACGCAGGAGATGTGCAACGCAGGATATGTGCACGCAGGAGATGTGCGCAGCAGGAGATGTGCGCCTCAGGAGATGTGCGCAGCAGGGTGTGTGCACACGTTTTTTTTATTAATTTGATTTAATAATATTTTTTTGTAAATAAATGTTTCATTTATGTGCACCGCAGGGTGTGCGCCGTAAGAGATGTGCACTGTCGGAGATTTCCGCAGCAGGAGATCTGCGCCACTGGAGATGTGCACCGCAAGAGATGTGCACGCAGGAGATGTGCACTTAGGAGATGTGCGCTGCAGGAGATGTGCGCCGCAGGAGATGTGCACACAGGAGATGTGCGCCATCGGAGATGTGCACCGCAGGAGATGTGCGCCGCAGGCGATATGCGCAGCAGGAGATGTACATAGCAGGAGATGTGCGCCGCAGGAGATATACATAGCAGGAGATGTGCGCCGCAAGAGATGTGCAAGCAGGAGATGTGCAATGCAGGATGTGTTCTCACAGTTTTTTTAGGAATTTGAGTTAATTATTATTATTTTTTGTAAATAAATGTTTAATTTATTTGCACCGCAGGGTGTGCGACGCAGGATGTACACCGCAGGAGATTTGCGCAGCAGGAGATGTGCGCCACTGGAGATTTGCACCACAGGAGATGTGCACGCAGGAGATGTGCGCCGCAGGAGATGTACATAGCAGGAGATGTGCACGCAGGAGATGTGCGCCGCAGGAGATGTACATAGCAGGAGATGTGCGCCGCAGGCGATATGCGCCACCGGAGATGTGCACCAAAGGAGATGTGCGCCGCAGGAGATGTGCACGCAGGAGATGTGCAACGCAGGATATGTGAGCAGCAGGAGATGTGCGCCTCAGGAGATGTGCGCAGCAGGGTTTGCGCACACGTTTTTTTTATTAATTTGATTTAATAATATTTTTTTGTAAATAAATGTTTCATTTATGTGCACCGCAGGGTGTGCGCCGTAAGAGATGTGCACTGCCGGAGATGTGCGCATTAGGAGATGTGCACCGCAGGAGACGTGCGCTGCAGGAGATGTGCGCCGCAGGAGATGTACATAGCAGGAGATGTGCGCCGCAGGCGATATGCGCAGCAGGAGATGTACATAGCAGGAGATGTGCACGCAGGAGATGTGCACGCAGGAGATGTGCGCCGCAGGAGATGTACATAGCAGGAGATGTGCGCTGCAGGATGTGTGCGCACAGTTTTTTAGGAATTTGAGTTAATTATTATTATTTTTTGTGAATAAATGTTTCATTTATGTGCACCGCAGGGTGTGCGACGCAGGATGTTCACCGCAGGAGATTTCCGCAGCAGGAGATGTGCGCCACTGGAGATGTGCACCGCAAGAGATGTGCACGCAGGAGATGTGCACTTAGGAGATGTGCGCTGCAGGAGATGTGCGCCGCAGGAGATGTGCACGCAGGAGATGTGCGCCATCGGAGATGTGCACCGCAGGAGATGTGCGCCGCAGGCGATATGCGCAGCAGGAGATGTACATAGCAGGAGATGTGCGCCGCAGGAGATGTCCACCGCAGGAGATGTGCGCAGCAGGAGATGTGCACAGCAGGAGATGTGTACACAGGAGATATGCGCCGCAGGAGATGAGTGCCGCAGGAGATGTGCGCCACAGGATGTGTGCGCACAGTTTTTTTAGCAATTTGAGTTAATTATTATTATTTTTTGTGAATAAATGTTTCATTTATGTGCACCGCAGGGTGTGCGACGCAGGATGTTCACCGCAGGAGATTTCCGCAGCAGGAGATGTGCGCCACTGGAGATGTGCACCGCAAGAGATGTGTACGCAGGAGATGTGCACTTAGGAGATGTGCGCTGCAGGAGATGTGCGCCGCAGGAGATGTGCACTCAGGAGATGTGCGCCATCGGAGATGTGCACCGCAGGAGACGTGCACTGCAGGAGATTTGCGCAGCAGGAGATGTGCACCGCAGGAGATGTGCGCAGCAGGAGATGTGCACTGCAGGAGATGTGCGCCGCAGGCGATATGCGCAGCAGGAGATGTACATAGCAGGAGATGTGCGCAGCAGGAGATAGACATAGCAGGAGATGTGCGCCGCAGTTTTTTTATTAATTTGATTTGATTTTTTGATTTTTTTGTAAATAAATGTTTCATTTATGTGCAACGCAGGGTGTGCGCCGCAGGAGGTGCGCCGCAAGAGATGTGCACCGCAGGAGATGTGCGCAGCAAGAGATGTGCGCCGCAGGAGATGTGCGGCGCAAGAGATGTGCACGCAGGAGATGTGCGCAGCAGGAGATGTGCACCGCAGGAGATGTGCGCAGCAGGAGATGTGCACCGCAGGAGATGTGCGCAGCAGGAGATGTGCACCGCAAGAGATGTGCACCGCAAGAGATGTGCGCCACAGGAGATGTGCGCCGCAGGAGATGTGCGCAGCAGGGTGTGTGCACACGTTTTTTTTATTAATTTGATTTAATAATATTTTTTTGTAAATAAATGTTTCATTTATGTACACCGCAGGGTGTGCGCCGCAAGAGACGTGCACCGCAGGAGATGTGCGCCGCAGGAGATGAGTGCCGCAGGAGATGTGTGCCACAGGATGTGTGCGCACAGTTTTTTTAGGAATTTGAGTTAATTATTATTATTTTTTGTAAATAAATGTTTCATTTATGTGCACCGCAGGGTGTGCGACGCAGGATGTTCACCGCAGGAGATTTCCGCAGCAGGAGATCTGCGCCACTGGAGATGTGCACCGCAAGAGATGTGCACGCAGGAGATGTGCACTTAGGAGATGTGCGCTGCAGGAGATGTGCGCCGCAGGAGATGTGCACGCAGGAGATGTGCACCGCAGGAGATGTGCGCCGCAGGCGATATGCGCAGCAGGAGATGTACATAGCAGGAGATGTGCGCCGCAGGAGATATACATAGCAGGAGATGTGCGCCGCAAGAGATGTGCAAGCAGGAGATGTGCAATGCAGGATGTGTGCGCACAGTTTTTTTAGGAATTTGAGTTAATTATTATTATTTTTTGTAAATAAATGTTTAATTTATTTGCACCGCAGGGTGTGCGACGCAGGATGTACACCGCAGGAGATTTGCGCAGCAGGAGATGTGCGCCACTGGAGATTTGCAACACAGGAGATGTGCACGCAGGAGATGTGCGCCGCAGGAGATGTACATAGCAGGAGATGTGCACGCAGGAGATGTGCGCCGCAGGAGATGTACATAGCAGGAGATGTGCGCCGCAGGCGATATGCGCCACCGGAGATGTGCACCGCAGGAGATGTGCGCCGCAGGAGATGTGCACGCAGGAGATGTGCAACGCAGGATATGTGCGCAGCAGGAGATGTGCGCCTCAGGAGATGTGCGCAGCAGGGTTTGCGCACACGTTTTTTTTATTAATTTGATTTAATAATATTTTTTTGTAAATAAATGTTTCATTTATGTGCACCGCAGGGTGTGCGCCGTAAGAGATGTGCACTGCCGGAGATGTGCGCATTAGGAGATGTGCACCGCAGGAGATGTGCGCCGCAGGCGATATGCGCAGCAGGAGATGTACATAGCAGGAGATGTGCACGCAGGAGATGTGCACGCAGGAGATGTGCGCCGCAGGAGATGTACATAGCAGGAGATGTGCGCTGCAGGATGTGTGCGCACAGTTTTTTAGGAATTTGAGTTAATTATTATTATTTTTTGTGAATAAATGTTTCATTTATGTGCACCGCAGGGTGTGCGACGCAGGATGTTCACCGCAGGAGATTTCCGCAGCAGGAGATGTGCGCCACTGGAGATGTGCACCGCAAGAGATGTGCACGCAGGAGATGTGCACTTAGGAGATGTGCGCTGCAGGAGATGTGCGCCGCAGGAGATGTGCACGCAGGAGATGTGCGCCATCGGAGATGTGCACCGCAGGAGATGTGCGCCGCAGGCGATATGCGCAGCAGGAGATGTACATAGCAGGAGATGTGCGCCGCAGGAGATGTCCACCGCAGGAGATGTGCGCAGCAGGAGATGTGCACAGCAGGAGATGTGTACACAGGAGATATGCGCCGCAGGAGATGAGTGCCGCAGGAGATGTGCGCCACAGGATGTGTGCGCACAGTTTTTTTAGGAATTTGAGTTAATTATTATTATTTTTTGTGAATAAATGTTTCATTTATGTGCACCGCAGGGTGTGCGACGCAGGATGTTCACCGCAGGAGATTTCCGCAGCAGGAGATGTGCGCCACTGGAGATGTGCACCGCAAGAGATGTGTACGCAGGAGATGTGCACTTAGGAGATGTGCGCTGCAGGAGATGTGCGCCGCAGGAGATGTGCACTCAGGAGATGTGCGCCATCGGAGATGTGCACCGCAGGAGACGTGCACTGCAGGAGATTTGCGCAGCAGGAGATGTGCACCGCAGGAGATGTGCGCAGCAGGAGATGTGCGCTGCAGGAGATGTGCGCCGCAGGAGATGTGCACGCAGGAGATGTGCGCCATCGGAGATGTGCACCGCAGGAGATGTGCGCCGCAGGCGATATGCGCAGCAGGAGATGTACATAGCAGGAGATGTGCGCCGCAGGAGATAGACATAGCAGGAGATGTGCGCCGCAAGAGATGTGCAAGCAGGAGATGTGCAATGCAGGAGATGTGTACGCACAGTTTTTTTAGGAATTTGAGTTAATTATTATTATTTTTTGTAAATAAATGTTTCATTTATGTGCACCTCAGGAGATTTGCGCAGCAGGAGATGTGCGCCACTGGAGATGTGCACCGCAGGAGATGTGCACGCAGAAGATGTGCGCCGCAGGAGATGTGCGCTGCAGGAGATTTACATAGCAGGAGATGAGCACTTAGGAGATGTACATAGCAGGATATGTGCACCACAGGAGATGTCCACCGCAGGAGATGTGCGCAGCAGGAGATGTGCACCGCAGGAGATGTGTACACAGGAGATATGCGCCGCAGGAGATGTGCAAGCAGGAGATGTGCGCTGCAGGATGTGTGCGCACAGTTTTTTAGGAATTTGAGTTAATTATTATTATTTTTTGTGAATAAATGTTTCATTTATGTGCACCGCAGGGTGTGCGACGCAGGATGTTCACCGCAGGAGATTTCCGCAGCAGGAGATGTGCGCCACTGGAGATGTGCACCGCAAGAGATGTGCACGCAGGAGATGTGCACTTAGGAGATGTGCGCTGCAGGAGATGTGCGCCGCAGGAGATGTGCACGCAGGAGATGTGCGCCATCGGAGATGTGCACCGCAGGAGATGTGCGCCGCAGGCGATATGCGCAGCAGGAGATGTACATAGCAGGAGATGTGCGCCGCAGGAGATGTCCACCGCAGGAGATGTGCGCAGCAGGAGATGTGCACAGCAGGAGATGTGTACACAGGAGATATGCGCCGCAGGAGATGAGTGCCGCAGGAGATGTGCGCCACAGGATGTGTGCGCACAGTTTTTTTAGGAATTTGAGTTAATTATTATTATTTTTTGTGAATAAATGTTTCATTTATGTGCACCGCAGGGTGTGCGACGCAGGATGTTCACCGCAGGAGATTTCCGCAGCAGGAGATGTGCGCCACTGGAGATGTGCACCGCAAGAGATGTGTACGCAGGAGATGTGCACTTAGGAGATGTGCGCTGCAGGAGATGTGCGCCGCAGGAGATGTGCACTCAGGAGATGTGCGCCATCGGAGATGTGCACCGCAGGAGACGTGCACTGCAGGAGATTTGCGCAGCAGGAGATGTGCACCGCAGGAGATGTGCGCAGCAGGAGATGTGCGCCGCAGGAGATAGACATAGCAGGAGATGTGCGCCGCAAGAGATGTGCAAGCAGGAGATGTGCAATGCAGGAGATGTGTACGCACAGTTTTTTTAGGAATTTGAGTTAATTATTATTATTTTTTGTAAATAAATGTTTCATTTATGTGCACCTCAGGAGATTTGCGCAGCAGGAGATGTGCGCCACTGGAGATGTGCACCGCAGGAGATGTGCACGCAGAAGATGTGCGCCGCAGGAGATGTGCGCCGCAGGAGATTTACATAGCAGGAGATGAGCACTTAGGAGATGTACATAGCAGGATATGTGCACCACAGGAGATGTCCACCGCAGGAGATGTGCGCAGCAGGAGATGTGCACCGCAGGAGATGTGTACACAGGAGATATGCGCCGCAGGAGATGTGCAAGCAGGAGATGTGCAATGCAGGGTGTGTGCACACGTTTTTTTTATTAATTTGATTTAATAATATTTTTTTGTAAATAAATGTTTCATTTATGTGCACCGAAGGGTGTGCGATGCAGGATTTTCACCGCAGGAGATTTGTGTAGCAGGAGATGTGCGCCACTGGAGATGTGCACCGCAGGAGATATGCACGAAGGAGATGAGTGCCGCAGGAGATGTGTGCCACAGGATGTGTGCGCACAGTTTTTTTAGGAATTTGAGTTAATTATTATTATTTTTTGTAAATAAATGTTTAATTTATTTGCACCGCAGGGTGTGCGACGCAGGATGTACACCGCAGGAGATTTGCGCAGCAGGAGATGTGCGCCACTGGAGATGTGCACCACAGGAGATGTGCACGCAGGAGATGTGCGCCGCAGGAGATGTACATAGCAGGAGATGTGCGCCACTGGAGATGTGCACCGCAGGAGATGTGCACGCAGGACATTTGCGCCG